>NC_056731.1:1714213182-1714510682 GCF_019279795.1 Protopterus annectens | reverse complement strand
TAGCTAAGCTGTGGAACTAAAGACTTATTTTGTTAGAGTCTCAGACTGTCAGAAGGAATCACTGTCAGGAGCTGCAGAATGAGAAGCCACTATTAGTTACTCAGTAAAAGGAATTTGAATATTTTGGGAAGGTTCAGGTTTCACCACCCTTTCAGCAAGGGATCAAAATGTGACCTGTGAAGTTCAGAATATAAAGACCACAGAGAGGCTGTGCCACTGAATCCTTTCCCAGTGTTTCAATGGAAAATGCTTGAGATTGGGAAAAAAAGCACAGGAGTTGACTAGAAAAACTAAATGTGCACTAGTGATGAAGCAGAGACAGAATTTGGGAGATGAAGATGAACAGGAATTGAACAAGAAACCCTGGAAATATTGGACTTTGTTGGACTTTGTTTCACTTGTAGGGGAACTCAAGCATATGCCCTACTTCATGTCATTAACGTTTGGAGACTAAAAACAGTAACTTAGAAACTGACAAATGTGGGATTACAAAGGAATAATTATATTTGTGAAACAGGACAGAACAAGAAAATTTGGAAATATTGGACTTATTTGGGCTTTGTTAAAACTTGCAGGGGACTCTAAAGCATATTCCCTACTTCATGTCATTATTTGGAAAAATACTCAGGAAAGGGGAAGAGGAGGGAGGAAGCTAACTGTAAGTAACACACATTTTTTTTCTTAATATATTACTTTAGTGGTACATGATTTTCTTTGCATGTTATAAAGTAATTTTTTTTCAGTTAGTTTTAAATGTTCTGGGGATATTAATGTAAATAGGTGCATCTGTTTTTTTTTTTTTTTTTTTTTTTTTTTGTTTTTTTGTCTTTCTTTCTTCTCTCTTTCTTCTTGTTCAGTTTTAAAAAATGGAGGCACTGCAATGTAAAATAAAGATCTGGTTAAAAGAGCATGAGAAAAAATAGCATGCCTTTTCTCATTCTTGCATAGGTGAATGACTAGGTTAAGGCCATTAGCTTTATACAGTAACAAGTTTTAACAAACAGAAAACAAGTAAATGAAAAAGAATATTGAATATTACAAGGCTTTTTTATAGTAAACAGTTTTGTATCTGGTTCTCATGTCATTAGCAGACACTCTGATAAAGAGAGATGGCTTGGAGAAAATGTTTTCTGAAAGTATTCTAGTGCTTTCCCATCTGAGAGAGCTATAAATATAAGACAAAACCAGAGAGCATCTCAGGCTCAACTACACATCTTTGCATAGATAATCTTTCTTTCTGTTTAGCTCGAATCTGTGTGTGTGGCTGTCAGTTTGGAACTTTTGGTCCTATTAGGAGGGTAAAACTTAAATATTTGAAGATGTACATATTTTTGTGTGTTATTATTAAGTTAAAAGTTTTAGGGGTGTATTGGATGTGTGTGTGTGTGTGTGTGTGTGTGTTTATTTTTGTTTAAGGTTTTCAGTAAAACAAAAAGTTCTGCAACATGGAGTTGACAAGAAGCAATTGTATAAAAGATTAACCTACCAAACAGTGCATACATGTAACACAAAAGCTGAACTTGACATTTAACAAAAAAGCTGTTATACATAAAAGGTGGGAATAATCCCACAAGAATATGATTCTTTCTATTATGTCTTTAAATATTAATGGGCTCATAGATAAATACAAAAAAGAAAGAGTAGTGAACTATATTAAAAACTTATAGAGTACAAATAGTTATGCTAAAGAAGACACACTTGGAAAGAACTGAACATTTGATAAAGAAAGGCTTTCAGGATGGTTATTCAGCAGAATACCTGGGGTGAAGAAAGAGAGGAGTACTGATATTAATTGCAAGATGCGCTACAATATTAATAGAAGAGGATAAAAAAGGCAGAAATGGTGGATTTTTAATACTAAGGGGCTACTGGCAAGAGAGAAGGATTACACTGGCATGTATTTGTGTTCCACCAAAAACTGCTATAATGGAGCTTAAGAAAATTCTGGAAGAAATAATAAGCTTTCCGCAAGGAATGTTATTTATAGGTGGGGAATGGCATTTGATTTGCAACAGTGAAGATGTGCCTGGGGGCCCATAAAGGAAAATATAACAAAGGGGGTAGATTTTTATGAAAATATTTGGCATGGAGGATGTGAATCCAGTACTAAGAGTTTGGATTTAATTTACATATTATTCCCCAAAGATACAGAAACTGGGCTAGGCTAGACATAATTTACATTTCACAGGAACATGTGAATTTAACTGAAGGTCTTGATACACACCCAATAATTATTTCAGATAATCTGGCAATAATAACTAAAATAAAAGAACAGGGTAATGAAATAAAAATGAGATACTGGCACTTACCAACCTATGTGTTGAAAAGAGTAGAATTTAAGGAATTGGTAGTGGAATTATTCAGGAGCTATTAGAGAAGATAGAAACTTTTTCTGAAAATATAGCTAGGGAGTGGGATAAAATTAAGGTGGAAATAAAAGAAAGGGAAATATGGTTAAGAAGTAACAAGAATTATTTAGAGGGACTGACAAAAGTTAGAGTATTGCAAAATATGAGGAATCTCACAGAACAAGAGCAGGAGAAACTGCAGAATGCTAAACAGAAAATAAGGGATTACCTCGAGAATAGGCATGAGTTTAGAAAGACTGCTGTTAAGCAATTGTTTTTTGATAATAACTCTAGAGCACAAAAACTTTTAGCACAACGACTCAGGCAACAAAAATAAGAAGGGGCTGTCACCAAGCGTATGGAGCCTATAACAAGGAAAATAACAAGGAGTCCTGTAGAAGTATTGGAAATATTTTGGAAATTCTATGAAAGTCTGTACAAAGCAGAGAGATATGGAAATCAAGAAAATGTAGAAATGTAAATGTTTATGGAAGAATTCAGTATGCCAAGGTTAGAGGTAGAGGATGCTTAATTGTTAACAGGATAGGAGGAAATGAGATAAAAATGTTGATGTATAACCAATCTACAGGAAAGTCCCCAGGAATAGATGGTATTCCTGTGGAAGTTTGGAAGCTAACAGGGATAAAACTGATAAAGATCTTGAAGGTTTTGTTTAGCAGTATTCTAAGAGGAGGAGAAGTACTAACATCCTGGAAGAAATCAGTAATAGCTGTAGGGTAATGATCCAACTTCATACAGGCCCAATTCAATGCTTAAATCATGATTGTAAAGTGTTTGTAGTGCCTAAAAGAATGGCAAAAGTGATGCCAAAATTGATAGATATGGATCAGTGTGATTTTGTGAAGGGGAGGCAACAGAATGCAAGAAAATGTCACTGTTGATGGTGGGTCTTGATGCAGACAAATCATTTGGCTGAGTAAACTGGGACTTTATGAGCAGAATAATGAAAGCATTTGCATTCCCTGATAAAATTATGAGGGATCTGAGGTGCAAATTAAAGTGAGTAGTGTCCTCTCTGATAATCTCTCCCCAAGCAGAGGAACCAGACAGGGGTGTTCTCTCTCCCTATTGTTATTTGCATTATATTTAGAAGCACTGGCAAAGAAAATAACTCAGAAATGCAAGGATATAATTGGTATGGTAGTCAAGAGAAGCTGGCGCTGTTTTCAGATGATAATATTTTATACCTGACAAAGCCAGAATGAAACATTATTGTGGAACATATTAAGACAGTTTCAGAACTTTTCAGGATACAAAATTAGTGAAGCTAAAAGAAAAGCAATAGCTGTAAATTATATACCCACAAACGAATTGGCTCAGCAATATCCATAATTATGGGGACATCATAAAATGAAGTATTTAGGAGTACAGATTAAAAATGATATTGATGTGGCAGCTAAGGATATGTGGGAAGAGACTAAATAAAAGGTAATACAAAAACTGCATAAATGGAAGCTCTCTTATATGGATATCGATAATAAGATACAAGCAGTTAAAATGTTTAGTCCTTTTAGTCTTATACACAGGTCAGGCATATTTTTATCAACCAGAGTAGAAGTTGTGGATAGCAATTAATAAAGAGCTAAAGGATTTTATCTGGGAGGGGAAGACGGCAAGAGTTAAGTGGGATAAGATTATTCTTCCAATATAACAGGGCAGATTGGGATTACCCGAGTTGAAGGGGTATTTCAGAGCAACACAGTTAAGGCTCCTATACATAGCACAAGCAGAAAACTATAATTCAAAGTGGATAGAGATGATGATAATGAAACAGGGGGGAAGCTCAAGTAACAGGGAGAGACTGGGATTTTGGATGCAGACCTTTAAGGAGAACAGCAATAAGCATACGGAATATTGTATTCATAAAATAGCAGAAGGTATTCTAAGAACTAAGCCAACATGGGAATGGAGAAAGGAGATTCTGCCGATAGGGATTACTGCAATTAGGGATTCTGACAATAGGCAAGAGGGGGAAGGAATTTATTGGAGAAAACTGGCAAAGGAACCAATGTGTTGCCAGCAGATAACTAGAGATGGAAAGGTAATAGAATGAGAAGATGCCAAGAACTTATTTGGACTGCAGGTTAAAGATTGCCTTCCCTATCAAGGACTGATATCAGAGTATAGGCAAAGAGAAATAAGTAGGGGGTCCTAAATGAAAGAACAGCACTAGTAGAGTTTTTAGTAGAATCTGGAACAGAAGTTGCCGTTAACAAAGGAATAATTAGTAGAACGTATAAAATATTGCATAATAACTATAAGAATAAATCAGAGGAGGTTAGGAAGGTTTGGGAAGGGAGACTGGATAAGCAATTCACAAATAAACAATGGGGGGTATGTATAGATATATATGCCTCCCAAATATGCAACAAAATCTAGAAGATTTAGGATCTTTGCCTTAAAGTGTTTACATGTATTTTTATACCCCAAGCAGATTCCAAATAATTTTTCCCCAGGTAGACAGCAAATGTTGGAGGTGTGATGGGGACAAAAGAGGTAACTGGTACCATATTTTCTGGGAGTGTAATGAGTTGGCAAACTTTAAAGATTCCCTGCAGATAATTCCATTGGACATGCTGGGTGAGCAAATTGGAGTAACTGGGGAAATGATTTTTGAGCTATGATACAGAATCAGAATTGCCTAGACACAGTAAGGCCTTGCTGAGTCTAATTATGATGGCTGCCAAAAAAGCAACTACTAGAAAATGGAAATCAAAGGCTAAACCAACTTTACTAGCAGTAGAAAAGGTAGTAACAGAGAAAAACAACTAGAAATGGGAGTTTTAGAAAAGGGTAGGAGCAAATTACATAGGAACAATGGGAAATGTAGGATCAATGCATGAAGAGGAGGAACAAGGTTTAAAAGAAAGCAGGATTTGAATGAGCTATGTAATGGCTGACTGACAATGACTTGATATATTTAAAGTGATTCATAATGTTTGCAGCTACAGTTATATTGGCATGGTTTGTAATGTGTAATGTTTGCAACTGAAGTCATGTTGCTATGGTTTGTTTTCATTTATATAAATGTAAGATTGCCTGTGTCATACATGATAATTTAATAAAGATGTTTATTGTTTAAAAAAATATAATAGGGATGAAGGCAGCAATAATGAGAGAGAGGGATAATAGTTAAAAGAATCAGAGAAAAATTGCCAGTATTACTCTAATTCAGTTAGAAAGTTAATATAAGAACAGGTTTTGCAACTACATGCATTTCTGAAGAATAATAAGTATGAAAATGTAATATGTGGCGTTATTGCTTAATTGTAGTCCTGAATGGTATACCAGATAATCAAAAATTCAATGACAGGTTGGGCAAAAAATGAGGCAAAAGTCAGACATGTTGCACAAACTTGGGGACAGTTGAGAGCTATGTTTTTAGGGGACTGTCAGTTTCCAAGCATTTTTGTACATGCCAGTGTTATATACAACAGTTTAATGCTTTAAATTTAAGAGAATGTGGATTTATAGGAGGAGTACAGTTTACATTTTACAAATTATACTTGTGAATACTGATAGCAAAGGTTGGTTCATAGGTTCATAGGTGTGTACTAGGCTAATGCCCCTACCTAGAGCCTTTGCAAGCCTAGCCCATAGGATTACCGTAGCATTGTGCCACCCAGCCTTAGTTCCCAGTGCTTCTGTCGAGTAAAGCCACTGGAGTGATCCCTGGGGTGAATTTTCTATTTCCCATCCACTCATTAACATTTCTCCTGAAGAGGGTCAGTGAGGTGCTCTGCTTGACATGTATGTGAAGTCTATTCCATAGCGTGGGCAGTCTCTAGGTTATGAACCTGTCCCTCCAGCATGATGTTCATCGTGTTTCACTGCTGCAGTCATTGCACTTGGGTTATCCTGCCGTCAGGCGGTCCCGCAGTCGGCCAGAGTTCCAAAGTCGTGGTCCGGCGTTGGTTGCTGCCGCGTCTTGGTCCGGCGTTGGTTGCTGTCGCTTCTTCCCTGACGTCAGTGCGCCAGGGGTATATAAGATGCAGCCGACACCATTTTCCTCAGTCTTTCTTGCCATGCGGTGCCCGAAGCAAAAGCAGTTCGCAAGTGCCGGTCAGCCGACTCCTTAGATTTTCGAATTCGAATTTCAGAACCGAAGTCTTCAATAAAGCTAAATACCCCGTTGGGGAAACTTTTTCTTGCCTCAGACCGATGTCAGTAAAAGTTAATAATTGCATTTCTTGTGGGAAGCAAATATCTCATAAGGATTTTCATTCTTACTGTATTCATGCCTAGGCCCAGACCATGACATCACTAGTTGTCGGTTTTGTGCTAGATTTAACAAGCGCACTATTAAACGTCAGTTTGATTTTGCTCACCATTACTTTGGCCGAAGGTTCAATTATACCATGCCGTCAGAACAACCGACGACCGGAATACACAAAACACGCAAAGACAATGATAAGGACAGGCATCTGAGGTCCAAAACCGACGATGAAGCCTCTTCTAGGCCAGTTGCCGGTTCTCAGCGAGGTGCTTTCGCAGCCCCTGACACCCGCTACCTCATAGCCACAGGCCGCCTCCGACTCCCACGTGGAGATTTTTAGGCCTCTGGAAACTCAAGGTATTGGACCTATGGAAATTAACCCCTCAGATGGGTCCGGAGCCGCTGAGCAGGCATCGGCTTCTGAGGGTGTTTTCAGACCTTCACAGCTTACCATCAAAACAGCTACCAAGTCTAAAACTCCATTAAAGACAAAGAAACAAGTACAGCATTCACCTGGACAGGCCTCCATGCCTAAAAAACAGATGCTCAAAATGGCTGAAGACCTAATTACTCTGATCAGGGGTTCCCATCCCCCTCCTGATAAAAGGCCTAGGCAGGATACAGACTATGATTCCTCTGACCAGGTTTCCATTTCTTCTGACTCCTCTTCAGACCAGGGATACTCTTTACCCCCTATGAGGATTCTGATGCTGAAGAATCAGTCCCTTCAGCCTCTCCTCCCAAGGACTACTCTTTTGGGGAAACTTTACATACCATGAGGGAGCATTTCTATTGGGAGAGCCAAGATTATTCAGAATCCAAGAAAAGGCTCAGAGATTTTCTTTTATTGCCTCAGCACAGGCCCCTTGCTATTCCGCCTGTGTTAGATATTGTGGATGATGTGTTCTCTGAATCGAGTTTAACCCCTGAATGTTAAGTTGTCTATCTCGCCTTCATTCTTGCTGGATGGCTCCGACTCGGCCTTCTACTAAAGCTCGAGAGCTATTTACAGGTTCGAGGCCTCCCCATATCCCACAATGCTAGGTGTCGGATACCCAGATCTCATTTGCCGCTTCAGCTACGAGGTTGCGTTTTTTACTGGCTCAGGTCATATTAATCCTTTTTTATCTTTTTCAGCTAAAATTTAACTGTTATTTTCTTAGACTTAGATTGTCTTAACTTTTAGTGTAGCTGTACTGGTATCCCCTAGTTTGTCCCACTTAGGAAACTCATTTTCTGTTAGAGAATTTCTCCCGTTCCCCCCCTTGTTCCTTCTCTGTTAATGGCTAACCCCCCCCCCCCTTGTTGTAACTATAGGTGTAGTGTTTAGCCATATAATTTTTATTTAGATTGTTGTAGTTATTTTTATTGTGTTGGTGTTTGTGATAGTTTTTTCTACTCACTACTGTTACCTTATCTAGTGCGGGCATGTGACTGTGTCTGTGTGTCTGGTTTAAGCACTAGTGTAACATTTTTTTTTTTTTCTCTCTTTGGTATCCCCGGGCCAGTATGTCCAAAGATACCAAAGTTTCAGGCTTCAAGAAGTGTGACTCGTACTGTCAGAAGATGTCTCTGACAGATGGTCACACTTCTTGTGTGTATTGCTTGGGTTCCCTACACTTGCAGGACTCCTGTTCGGTCTGTCATGCCTTCAGCCCGAGAGTCCTGCAGGAGCGTAGGAGCAAACTTATCTTGAGAGGCTTACTCAAGCCAGAGGGATTCCCGGCGAAGCCTCAGTCGGGGAAATCCTCAAAGCCCGCCAAGCCGTCGGCTCCCAGTTCGGAGCCGTCGCTGGGCAGGGCATCTGCCTCTTCGTCAGCTCAGGCTGGGGCCGACACCTCTAGACCTCTATCGGCTCTGACTTTAATGTCGGAACTGTCATTAGGCCTTAAACGTTCTATTTCCCCTTCCCTAGAATCGGTTCGCTCGGTTCCGAGGTCACCGTTGCTGCAGTCGGAATGGAGCCATAGGTCCCATTCCTCTCGGTCTTCCAGGTTATCCGACCATGATTTAGAGAGGGTAGTCAGTAGACTACTTAAATCGCAGGCCCTGGCCAAGATGTTAACCAGCCCTTCTCAACAGACTGTGGCTATCCCGGTGTCTTCAACAGTTCCTCCTCCGACTCCCCTTTTGTGTTCGGAGCTGGTTGGGGCTCGAATCTTGGAAGCGTCGGTGCCGATACCACACCTTTCGGCTCCTTCGTCGGCTCCGATCTCTTCATTGGTTCCTTCCTTGGAGGGATCTCGGCGCCGGGACTCCCTAATCAGCTCCGAGGGGGCGAGTGGCATCGGACCCTTGTCCGACCCCATTCTCCCTCTCGGGGCTTCAGGCGCAGGTGAGCTTAGCCCCGACATCGGCCTCGGAGCCATCCTTCTCGGTGCCGGGAGGGGTTCACGTCTCTTCGGAGCGGGGACCCTCTGCTCTGCCTGACAGGGGCGACTTCGAGGTCATGAGGAGCGTGCTGACTCCTGTGTCGGCTCCACGATCAGCCCCTTCGGCTCCTCCCCCCATGGTGCCTGCATCGGTCTCTGTCCACCCTCCTGACCCCAAGCGTGGAGAACAGATGCTCCAGGTCACCCCATTGGGCGTATCTTCCTCTTCCGAGGCCTCCCCTGATCATTCGGAGGAGCCCCCTCAGAAGAGAAAATGTAAGAGGAAACATGTTGACTCCCCCAAGTCAGTCACATCTGATACCGACTTGGAGGATTCGGAAGGGTCCCCAAGGTCCCCCTCTGAGGATGTCTCCTTTTCAGACATCCTAGAGATCCTTAGGCAGAGGGGGAATTGGACTGCCCTTAACCCTTCCGAGGATGAGTCGGTGTACCTGGACGCGTTTGGTTCTCGCCCTTCCACCTCCTGGGTGTCTCCACCTTTCGACCCGCTCATGGAAGTGGTGACTCGAAAGGCATGGACAGCCCCGGACACAGTGGAACCAACTCCCCGCAGGCCCACTAAGTTCATTACAGCCCCATCCGGCAAACAATTTCTGACGAAAGGTGTCCCTGTTGATGCCATGGTGGTGGCAGCAGCCACTAAGAAGGAGTTAGCTGACCCTTCGGTGCCTGTCCATCCACCTAATAAAGAATCTAGGACAATGGACAGGTACGGGAAGCGGATGTTTTCTTCAGCGACCTTTTCCATTTGGTCGCTGAATTATCTGTGCCATTTCACCCACCTTCAAAGGGACCTTCTTAAGGAACTGGGTGATACCCTTCAGGATCCATCAGCTGCGGGTTCTTAGGACAAGATTAACTACCAGCTGGCCACCCTTAACTCTATAGTCAACTCCTCCATGCGGCTCATTTCTTATGCAGCCGATGGGGTGAGTAGGGCCGCAGGTACAGGCGTGGCTTTGAGAAGACATGCCTGGATGCGGTTATGCAACTTTGCTGACCCCTTTAAGGCGTCCTTCACTAATACCCCCTTCGATGGTTTGGCTCTGTTTGGACCACAGGTGAAGGATACCCTTACCAGGTGTGAGCAGGAAGGCAAGACTCTCTCTGCCGTGGGAGTCCGTTTTTCTACTCCCTCTAGACCATACCCTAAAGGTCAGAAGAGTGGAAAAATGTGGTTTCGGAAACCCCAGGGAGTCGTGCCTGACACACGTGGTGAGTTTCCCTCCAGGGGCAGAGGAGGGAACAATAATAGATGCCACCCGAGGGGCAGAGGGGATCCGCAAAATCAGGATAGCAGAGAATCTTTCCCTGACAAACCCTTTCAGCACCCCTGAGGGGCTGCCCGACTGTCCACCTTCGGAGGCAGTCGGGGGAAGATTGTCACTATACCCAGAAGCCTGGCAACTCCTCACACAAGACAAATGGGTACGGTCTATCATATCCGAGGGTTACAAAATCCCCTTTGTCCACACCCCTGTACAAACAAACAGGTCCCTTCCAGATGTTCCACCCGGTCTAAGGGATCAAGCAGTACTAGAAATTTCAAAACTTCTAGAAAAAAAGGGCCATCCAGCCAGTTCCAGCAGAACAGCAAGGATCCGGGATTTACTCCAAGTTCTTTTTGGTACCAAAAAAGTCAGGGGACTGGAGACCCATTTTGGATCTCAGCAGGTTAAACAAATCTGTTCAAAGAACGAAGTTCCGGATGGTCACGCTTCAGTCCATTCTACCCTTTTTGGGTCAGGACAATTGGATGTGCTCCATAGACCTTCAGGATGCGTACTACCATATCAAAATGGACACACGCTCCAGAAGGTTTCTCCGCTTCCAGCTGGGAGCCAGTCACTATCAATTCAGAGCCCTGCCCTTTGGTCTCACCACAGACCCCAGGATGTTCACCAAATGCATGGCAGTGGTTACGGCTCAACTGAGACGGTGAGGATTCCAGGTGTTTCCATATCTAGGCGACTGGCTTCTGACTGCTTCCACCAGGCATCGGCTAGTGCGAGCCAGGGATTATACCATCCAAACTTGCTCCGAGCTAGGTATCTCTATAAACTTCGAAAAGTCTGCATTGTCGCCTTGTCAATCTATAACCTTTATAGGTGCAAGATTAAATACAAAAGAGCTGTCGGCAAAACTTCCCTTAGAAAGAGTATCAGACATTCGCCGACATGTCCAGACCTTACTACAGTGCAAGAGAATTCAGGCCAAATTTGTACTGAAAACCTTGGGTCTCATGGCAGCAGCAATCACATTAATTCCCCTGGCTCGTTTTCACATGCGGATTCTTCAATGGATGCTTTTTACCCAATGGTCTTTTCAACAGCTTCCGATGTCTCACAACATAATAATCACCCAATCATGCAAAGACCACCTGTCTTGGTGGATGGTCTCCTCTCAAGTACTTCAAGGCAGACCGTTTGTTCTTCCTCCTCCTGTTGCCACGGTGACAACGGATGCCTCCCTGATCGGGTGTGGGGGGGGCATTTTCAGGGCAGGACTATCCAGGGCACTTGGCAACCTCTAGAGTACCACCTGCACATAAACGTCTTGGAGATGAGAGCGGTACTTTTAGCATTGCAAGCTCTTCAGGACTCTCTACGCACCGGGACTATTGCAATTCAGACAGACAATATGTCTGTAGTGTGGTACATTAACAAGCAGGGCGGAACCAGGTCCTATCCCTTATGTCGAGAAGCACTCAGACTCTGGCAGTGAGCGATCTCCTCTCCACGGTTTCTGATAGCAACGCACATCCCCGGGAAGTCCAACGTCATAGCGGACAGGCTAAGCAGAGCTGTTCTCATGCCTCACGAGTGGTCTCTCAATCAGTTAGTAGCGGACAAAATTTTCCGCAGATGGGGTCAACCTTGCTGCAACCTTTTTGCAACCCCTCTCAACAGCAAGTGCGACGATTTCTTCACTCTCTTCCCCCTCCCCGGCCACTCCCTCAGAGACGCTCTAGTTTACGATTGGCCCCGGGGTCTTGGAATCCCACCCTCCATCCCCCTAGCCTGGACAGACCAAGAAGAATCCCTTTTGAGGCCTTCTTCCTCTGGCTGAGTTTTATCTAGGTTACGTCCTCCTCTGTTTTTAGTACTGTAGGTAAACCTTGTAGTTTGGACAGGTGTCCTTAAAGATTTTTTCCATGGTGTTAGCTCTGCCAAACGAGATCTGGGTATCTGATGCCTAGCATTGTGGGATATGGGGAGGCCTCGAGCCAATAAATAGCTCTCGAGCTTTAGTAGAAGGCCAAGTCGGAGCCGAGGATTGGCTCCGAACCCATCCAGCAAGAAAGAAGGCGAGAAGAAGACAACTAACATGGAACGTTATGGTAGGTACATAACTTCTTATTCTTTGCCCCCAGCACCAGTCAAGCCAGATAGGTACTACAGAGTCCCTGACTCTCACAAATTTCTTTATAAAACCCCTGCTGCTGACCCAGAAACTATTTCTCAGGGTCCCAAAGGGGTAAAGGCTTCCACTGCTAAAAATCCAGTTCCCTCTGACAGGGATTCTAGAGCATTGGATAGATGGGGGAAGAAAGTTTACACTTCTGCAACTCTAGCAGTAAGGGCTTTAAATTGCCAGTTCCACATGCTTAAATACCAACAATATTTAATGTCTCTGTTAAAACAGAAAATGCTTACAAGCTCAGAAGGTCCTGACTATAAGGAAATGCAGGATTTATTGCATGCAGCTGAACAAATAGGAAAACATACTCTGCAATGTGGTTTTGATTCATTAGAAGCTTCCTGTAGAGCCGCAGTTACAGGATCTGTGATTCGAAGGCATGCTTGGTTAAAAGAACAAAGTTTACCTGATCATGTAAAGGCAAAATTATTGGATGCTCCTTTACAGCATGATATCTTGTTTGGTGTTAAGGCAGAAGAGGTATTAAAGACAATGGAGGATAAGGCAAAATCTATGCAAACGGTGAAGGATTTCTTACAGGTACAGCCACCTCGATTTAGCAGAAATTGGTCCTTTCCAGTGTCAGACAGACCACAAAGAGGCAGATACAGACGCCCAAGAGGCAGATCTCAGCCCCAAGGCTCTTACAGACCACGACAGTGGGGTGCTTCAACCTCAAAAGGAGGAGAAGACAAGTCACAACCTTATAGGAAACAGTCACAATGACTTCCCTCTTCAAATGCCAAGCACTTACCTTTTGGCAGCTCCCTTAGGAGGAAAACTAGCTCTTTTTTCACAAAATTAGCATGTAATCACCCAAGACAAATGGGTTCTGAAAATTGTGTCTCAAGGTTACAGGTTCCACTTTCACACTCTACCAAGGCCAAAAGGAATGCCAGACCTGCCACAAAATCAATGGGCAGAGGCACAAAAACAAATTACAGCCCTCATGGACATGAGAGCTATTCAAAAAGTGCCACAACAGGAACAAGGACAAGGTTTTTACTCAAGACTTTTCTTGGTCCCCAGAAAGGGCAAAGCCTGGAGACCCATACTGGACCTATCTACTCTAAATGCTTACGTGGATGTTCCAAAATTGAAAATGTTGACACTACAGCAACTTCTTCCCATGCTGGGCAAGAAGGTTTGGCTTGTTATTTTGGACCTCAAAGAGGCATACCTGCATGTCCCAATCAGACAAAATTGCAGAAGATACCTCAGGTTCATAGCTGGAACAATGCATTACCAATTCTCTGCACTGCCCTTTGGCTTATCTACTGTGCCCAGGGTCTTCACAAAATGCCTGGCACCAGTAATTGCATTTTGCAGACAAAAAGGAATTCAAATATATCCCTACTTGGATGACTGCCTTATACAGGCAGAGAGCAAGGACATTCTTCTAAAGCATCTGGCGTTTGTAAAAAGATTGCTAATTTGCCTAGGGTACACAGTAAACGGAAAGAAGTCAAAACTAGTGCCCTCACAAGAGATAATATTCCTGGGTGCCAGCTTAAATACAACGGCCCAGATGGCTTATCTCACGCCAGACAAGCAAAGACAACTGACTCAGTACTTTCAGTTGATGGCAACAAAGCCCCACCTCCCTGCAAGAAAAATTCTGCAGGCCTTGGGGTTCATGGCGTCCTGCATACTACTAATACCATATGCCAGACTGCATATGAGGAAATTACAGTGGTACCTAAAACGTGTTTGGACTCAACACTGTCACAGTTTGGAAACAGTAATACCATTTATTCCCTACAACAGGAGTTTCGATGGTGGGCACAGGCATGTCACCACAACAAGGGACATCCTTTCACTTTACCCACAGCCAGGCAGACACTAACAACAGATGCTTCGGATTACGCCTGGGGAGCACACATGGCAGGAAAATGTATTCAGGGCAAGTGGGCCGCAGACCAAATGCATCTTCACATCAATCAAAAAGAGATGCTAGCTGTACAAAATGCCCTTATAGCTTTCAAGGACCTTCTGCATCCAGGACAACTATTACTAAAGATGGACAACACCACAGTTATGTGGTACATAAACAAGCAAGGGGGGCACTCTTTCTTACCCCCTCTGCAGACAAGCCATGACTTTGTGGAACACAGCACTGACCTATCAAGTTCATCTGCAAGCACAATTCCTGCCAGGAAAGAAAAATACTCTGGCAGACGACTTAAGCAGAAACATCATGGATCCTGACGAGTGGAAATTAAATACACAAGTCTTCAGCATGATAACACAAAAATGGGGATGCCCAGACATAGATCTATTTGCCTCCCCTCTGAACTGCCAACTACAGAAATTCTGCACAAGGACTTACCACACACAAGCATGGAAAGTGGATGCTCTCTCGTTCAGCTGAAAAACCCTAAAAGTTTATTGCCTTCCCACCGGTACTCCTAAAAGCCAGACAAGAAAGGCCAAAAATTATCCTGATTGCCCCAGACTGGCCACGCCAGCACTGGTACCCAATCTTAAAGAACTTGACTGAAGGCCCAGCATGGATTTTACCTCAAATTCCTCATCTTCTGACTCAACAAAACAATCAGATCCTGCACAGCCAGCTCAAAACCTTAAACTTGGCTGCATGGCAGATTACTTAACCAAGCAGCCAACACCTCTTTCTAAAGCAGTCATGGATGTCATTTTGGAGGCCAGGAGGCCCAGCACCAGGAAATCCTATTCAGAAAAGTGGAATAGATTCTGTGCCTGGAACCAGGCACAAAGCTTTGACACTCTTGTTCCAAATATTCCTCAGATATTACAATACTTAACTGAGATGCTGGACAAAGGCCTATCCTTTTCATCCATTAAGATCCACGCCTCTGCCATCTCAGCTCATTACAACACGGATCCTCCTATATTCTCTCATCCATTATTGAAACAGTACCTCAGAGGGGCTAAAAAGTTAAGACCGCCCCGGAGAGCACCAACACCAACTTGGGACCTCAACTTTGTCTTGGAAAAACTAACTTTACCTCCTTTTGAGCCAGCCAATTCAGCAGAATTAAAATATGTGTCATGGAAAACTGCTCTGCTTTTGGCAATAACCTCAGCACGAAGAGTCTCAGAGTTACAGGCACTAATGGCAGTGGAACCTTTCATCATTTTTCATCAGGACAAGGTTTCTTAACAAACCCTACATTTATGCCAAAGGTGGTATCCAGTGTGGCTCTTAACCAAACTATTCACTTGCCAATATTCTATCCAGATCCCCAGAATAAAGGGGAGAGACTTCTGCACTCATTGGACATACACAGGCAGTTACGCTTCTACTTGGACAAAACAAAAGCTTTCAGGAAATCTGAGCAATTGTTTGTAGCATATGCTGCAGGATCACAGGGAAAGGCTATTTCAAAGCAGACCATTTCAAAGTGGATAGGACACTGTATCTGTTTCTGCAACACACAGCATGGAAAAACTGTACCTAGCAACATTAGGCCACATTCCACCAGGGCAACAGCCATTTCAACTGCCTTCCTTAGAGGAGTACCTACCAAGGATATTTTGGAAGCTGCAACTTGGAGTTCAGTGCACACCTTTACCAAGCATTACCACTTACCTCTTTACACTAAATCCAGAGCTGGCTTTGCCATGGCAGTGAGGCAGGGCCTCATAGCCACCCCGAATCCTTTATAGACCCAGCCACCCAACCTCAGCTTTGGGATTCAACCCAAGTGTAATGACTGCAGCAGTGAAACACGATGAACATAGAACAGTTTTGTACCTACCATAAATGTAGATGTTCGAGTGCTGCAGTCCAGGTTACCCACCCTCCATCCCCTCTTTCTTAGCTGGGACTTACCTATACCTTTCTACCCTATACAACCTATGTGGTGTATTTACTTGTAACTGAAGGTATTGTTTTTATTCTTGATGTATTTTTTATTAGCAATATATATTGCCTACCTATTTGGGGGCACCTGACATCTGGGGCAAGAAAAACTGAAGAAAATGGCGTCGGCTGCATCTTATATACCCCTGGCGCACTGACGTCAGGGAAGAAGCGACAGCAACCGACACCGGGCCAAGACTTTGGAACTCTGGCCGACTGCGGGACCGCCTAACGGCAGGATAACCCAAGTGTAATGACTGCAGCAGTGAATACACTCGAACATCTACATTTATGGTAGGTACAAAACTGTACTTTGTGTTGATTGTGGTAATGAGGTTGAGGTCTCTGGAGTGTGTGGTGCGGAGGGATTGGGATTTCTTTAGATGTAGCATTTCTAACAGAGCTGGGTCAGACATGGCTTTGTAAGTCAAGCAGGGATCTCCTCTAAGTAGGCGATATGAGACAGAGAACAGTTGGAGATTTTTTAGCCTGTCCATTATAGGACAAGTGTTTAAGGCCTAGGATCCTCTTTGTGAGGTACTTTTGTGGCCTCTCCAGTTGTTGCAGGTGTTTAGTGAGGTACATGCCAAATGGGGCATTGTAGTCAATGATTGGCGTAATGAGGGAAGAGTAGAGGGAGACAATGACCTCTTTCTTCCTGGATGAAAAATTCTTAGTAATGAGATGTGCCACATAGAAGAACTTTCTGACCACAGTGGCAATGTGGTGGTCAGAAGAGAAGTTGCTGTCAGTTTGTGTTCCCAGATCTCTTATAACGCCTTGTGTTCAGTGAACTATCAATGTGGTAATTTATAGGAACCGGGTTTTTCCCAAGTGGGATGACAACACATTTTTTTGGCATTGAGCTTAAGGCCATGGTTCTAACGCCAGTCGTTGGTCTCAATGAGGCCTTTCTGTAGGATGTTAACATCACTTGGAGAGTTAATAATAGCTCCCAATTTGCAATCATCTGTGAACTTTGTCAGCCAGAGTTCCTTCGTGTTGGACTGGACTTCAGAGAAGTAGATACCAAACAGGAGAGGACCCAGGACCGAACCCTGGGGGACTCCACTGGTGACTGGTCGGCAGTCTGACTTGGAGTCAGCTACTTTCACACTGTGGGTTCTGCTTGTGAGCCAGTTTGCAACCCACCTAGTGATATAGGGGTTGATGCCTAGCTTAGTGAGTTTTTCTATTATTCCTGAGTGGGGAAATGGTATCAAAGGCCTTGGTCAGATCAAGGTAGCCTGGATGAACCACCTTGCCTTCATTCACAGCTCTGGTGACTGACTCAAAGAAGTTGACCAAGTTGAGCAGGCATGATCTACCCTTCACAAAACCAAAATGTGTGGGATCCGGAGTTTGGAGATTCCCTGTATCCTTGTTTATCAGGTCCATGATGATGTGTTCCATAGCTTTGCATATCAGACTCATCAGGCTAATGGGGAAAAAGTTCCCAGGGTCTGTAGTCGCTCCTCCTTTGTGGAGAGGGATGACTGTAGCAGTGCGCCATTTGGTAGGGACAAAGCCTGAGGTGAGGCTGTGATTGAGCAGGACACACCGGTGAGGTGCCAGTTCAATCTGTAGTTCATTTAGAACACAGCCAGGGATATTGTCAGGTCCCATAGAAGCTGTATTCTTGGCCTTGGACAGTGCTGTTTTAACCTATGCAGCAGTATTACTGGGTGCCTGGCAATCTACTGGTATTGTGACTGGTCCCTTAGGGGGGGAGAGAGGGGTAAAGTTGGCACTGAATCTGTCGGCCAGTATATTGGCAATATCTGTTGGCTCAGTATAGGAGGTACCATTGTGCAGTAGCTCAGAGCAAATCTGGGTATTGCCGTGGAGATTTTTTACATAACTATAGAAGGCCTTGTGGTTGTCTTTACTATCTGCTGAAATTCTGTTTTCATAGCTAGCTTTAGAGGATTTGATGAGAGATCTCAACTTTTTGCTGAGGCTGATAATTTCCAGTCTTGGGACTTCACCTTATTCCACATCAGTTTCCTCCTTCTGTATAGAGTTTGTTTATGGCAGGAGACCACCAGATTGGCTTCCTTTTTTTAGAGGAGAGCGTCTTGGTTCTATTGCATATGATGAGATCCATGCATTTGTGTACGTCTTCGTACAGTGCTTTGGTGTATGATTTGTAGGTCATGCAACTGATCTCCATTTGCATGGGTGCAGTGAAGTTAGCCACCTCTGTTTTAGGAGCCCAAAGTTAGCGCCGGAGAAGTTTTTCATGGTGGTTACCTTGGGGGGGGGGGGGGGTATGTGGATTTCCAAGGTGATTAGTTTGTGGTCGGATCTAATCAGGGAGGAGTTGACTATTGGTGTAGAGCAATGGTCACCCATGTTAGTAATGACCAGATCAAGAATATTGCTACCTCTAGTTGGGGTAAGAACGAGCTGGTCCAGGGAATTGGACATAATGAACTCCAGAAA
Organism: Protopterus annectens; assembly: GCF_019279795.1. Taxonomy (NCBI): domain Eukaryota; kingdom Metazoa; phylum Chordata; order Ceratodontiformes; family Protopteridae; genus Protopterus; species Protopterus annectens. Next base: position 1,714,491,995 of record NC_056731.1, on the reverse strand, counting down.
ACATTGGGCAAGTGTATTGGTACATGAGTAGTTTTCCCAGTTAATGGAGGGGTAGTTGAAGTCACCTAGTATGAGAGTGTTAAGCTAGACCTTAATATTCTCCAGGGGGCTTAGGTGATTTTGTACTGTAAGGAAATTTGCATGTGTAACTTATCACAGTGTAGTAAGGATATATTTATTTTACAGCTATGTAATTGCACATCTGTTAGCATCATAAGAGTCCTAATTTTACAGGTGTTGCTCTCTGTGTGGCAATTTTTTACATTATGTCCTCATTCCCCAGAGTCAGAAATTTATGCATAACCAAATTTTGATTGCTTTGATTTTGGACCCTATGTTATGTTTTGTGATGGCTCTCTGCTGTCATTTTGAAATCTGTGAGGTTGAGAGGTATGCAGGTGCATCATCAGCTTCATCTTCAAATTCTGCCATCTTTTTTTATTTTTTTGCTTACAAAGTTAGGAATTTGAGCCTTGCAGTCAATAGTAGATTTCTGCTGTGGTCATCAGATTAGTAGACAGAACATTCACCAGTATTACCTTTATTGCCTCAGTGAATAAAATACTGTTAATAACTGTTACAAGTGCCATGGTTCAGGTTACTTCATGAAAATGGTGATGGCTTGTGGCACATTTTTTTAAAAATGTTATTACTCATTCTTTGTAAAAAGTGTTACTGAATGCTACATGTGTTTGAGTGTTTCTTCATTCTGTTTAAAAACTAATACTGGGTGCTACATGTATGTGCTGAATACTTTTTTTGATGTAACAATTTTCAGAACTTTTCTCCCTGGGCTTCCACTGAAAAGGGGTATCATACTCAGAGTTAAACTGACTTGGTAAACAAAAGCAAATACGTGCTTACATATATGCATAGGGCCTGTGGGAGTGCCTTGCTAGTAGTTCCAGACATTCACTGTTGTATCATTACAAGGTCAGATACTTAGAGGCTCAGTACAGAACTCAAGCTTCTTAGTGTATGTCCAGTGTTAGTCAGCCACTGTTGCATGCAAATGTTGCTTTCACACTCAACAAGCAAATGTTTGAGCCTATTCCTGTCCTCAGGTTTATTTCAGTAACCTGGGGATAGTAGAGGCATACCCTCCACTTCCACCCTGAAGGTTGCCTCTCACGATTCTTCTGCTTTCCTGTCTTTCATTGATTGGCTGGAGCTGTTGTTTAGCCAGGCTGATCTCAATGATTGGCCCCTTAAGTCACCTGGTTGTGGATAATATGTAATTAGAACCAGGGGCTTTCATGCTGGTTCAGGTCTCCAAGCTCCAGGCAAAAAAGATCACCCAGTGCTGGAGATTGCTTATCAGAGACAGGATTTCAAGCATTTGTATGATATCTTGTGGAAGTCTGAGACATGCCTGTGGAGTCATGTGGTTAGGGAGTTAGGTCTCAAGCCTGTACCAGGCTGGCATGGCCCTCTCTCCATGGGATGCAACCTTTGGGTAACATGTGCTTTGATGCCAGTTCACTATCTGCCAGTGTTCAGTGCTTGCTGGTCTTTCACAAACTGAATTGTGCATGAGCTTACCCCATGGGTAAGTGGCGGTCATGTCTTTCCCTGACAGCCTGGATGTTACGTGGAGTCAGTGAATTTCAAGGCCTCTAATTCCGAGGCTGTCATAGGTTCATAGGTTGATAGGTAGGTACTAGGCTATTGGCTTTAGGGCCTATATAAGCCTAGCCAAAACGGTACCCTGGCTTTCGCCACGTAAGAAAATTATTTTCCTGTGCCCCTGTCGAGCAGAGCCACAAAAGTGATCCCTGGGGTGAATTTCCTATCTCCCATCCAATCATCAAGATTTTTCTTGAAGAGTGCTAATGAGGAGCTTTGTTTGATATAGATAGGTAGTTTGTTGCAGCGTATGGGAAGTCTCTGTAACAGGAATCTATGCCTCCAGCATGTTCTGTTTATTGTGGTGACAAGGTTTAGGTCCCTAGAGTGCGTAGCTCGGAGGGAGTGAGATTTCTTTAAGTGAAGCATGTCCAACAGCTCTGGGATTGACATAGCTTTGTATGTTAGGCAGAGATCGCCTCTGAGTAGGCGATATGCGATGGAGTAAAGCTGGTGTTTTTTCAGACGGTCTGCGTAGGGCATCTGTTTGAGGCTGGTAATCCTTTTTGTGAAGTATTTCTGTGGCATTTCCAGTTGTTGTAGATGTTTTGTGAGGTGTATACCAAAAGGGGTGCTGTATTCTATAATGGGTCTAATGAGTGATGAGTAGAGGGGAACAATGACCTCGTTTTTCCTGGATGAGAAACCTTTTGTGATGAGGTGTGCCACGTAGAAGGATTTTCTGACTACTGTGGCGATGTGATTATCAAAGGAGAGACTACTGTCCACCTGTGTCCCAAGGTCTATTATCACACTTTTGGTGTTAAGTAGACTACCGCCTATGTGGTAGTTCACGGGTTCAGAGTTTTTACCAAACGGGATGACAATGCACTTTTTGGCATTGAGCTTGAGGCCATGGCTTTGACACCAGGCAATCTGTCTCAGTAATGCCCTGTTGTAGGATGCTCACATCATTAGAAGTTTCAATTATGGCTCCTAGTTTGCAGTCATCTGTGAACTTCGTTAGCCAAAGACCATCTGTGTTAGCCTGTACTTCAGAGAAGTAGATACCAAACAGGAGAGGACCCAGGGCTGAACCCTGTGGTACTCCACTTGTCACTGGTCTGAAGTCGGATTTGGAGTCTGCTACTTTCACAGTGTGGGTTCTGCCAGTGAGTCAGTTGGCAACCCATCTTGTGACATAGGGATTTATACCTAGTTTAGTGAGTTTATCTATAATTCCAGAGTGGGGGATGGTGTTGAAAGCCTTGGCGAGATCTATATAGGCTGTGTGAACCACTTTACCCTCATATTCAGCTTTGGTGACCGCTTCAAAGAAGTCTATCAGGTTTAGGAGACATGATCTGCCTTTTACAAATCCGAACTGGGTGGGGCCCAGAGTTTGGAGATTACCAGTGTCATTGTTTATAAGTTCCATGATGATACGTTCCATAGCCTTGCAAACCATGCTCGTCAGGCTAATGAATGGGGCGGTAGTTCCTGCGGTCCGTGATGGCTCCCCCTTTGTGGAGTGGGGTAACCATCGCTGTGCACCATTCAGTGGGCACAAAGCCTGAGGTGAGGCTATGATTGAACATGGTACTTAGGTGGGGTGCCAGTTCGTTCTGTAGTTCGTGTAGAACGCAGCCTGGGATGTTGTCAGGTCCCATGAATGCTCTGTTCTTGGCTTTGGAGAGTGTGGTTTTTACCTGTGCAGCCATGATTACGGGAACTTTGCATTCTTCCGGTATAGAGACAGGCCTTTTAGGGGGTGAGGGGGGGGGGTAAAGTTAGCACTGAACCTATCTGCCAGGATGTTGGCAATATCAGTTGGTTCTGTATATTTAGTGCAATTGTGCTGTAACTCAGAGCAGATCTGAGTGTTGCCATTGAGATGCTTGATATAGCTGTAGAATGCTTTGTGGTTGTCTTTAGAATCAGTGGCGATTTTGTTTTCGTAACTTCAGTTTGTTTTCACTTGTTGATGAATCCATAAGAAACATCTTAGTCTGAGTCCTTACCTATTTAATTCTTTCAGAAGCACCTTGTACATTTTTGTAGAAAAAGCCTTAAGGGCCTTACTTCATCTCTCCCTTGGAGCTGTCTGTTAGGGATGATATCAGAATAGCCTGGAAGCAAAGAGACTGTGTACTTTCAGACCCAGAAGGTCAGAATAATTTATTAACTGCCACCTAAGTTATCAGACTGTCTTGCTAAGCACCCTATTGATGATCCCTTTGTGTTCTTCTTAGTTAAGCATAGATCCTAGGGATTACAACATTTTTCTACTTTGTCATTATACAAGGAGTACAGAGATTTGGATAGGTGTGGTAAAAATGTCTTCTGCGTATTGGGGCTTTGGAGGAATCAGATATTCATCTTGCGTGTCCTTTTTTCACTGTGTCAAGTTTGTCTGGCCGTAGAAAAGCTGGAGGAGCCTTCTGAGTTTCGGATCAAAGACCTTTTTAACTTTTTGGCCTCAGCTTCTTCATTGGGATATCTTTTATTTTGCTTCAACTTTGAATTACTGATACTTTAGTCAGGACCACAGGCATGGATATGTACCCATACAGGTTGTCACTGTTGAGGCTCTGCTTTATTAAGGGGATCTAAGAAACAACATTCTGGTTGAGGGCTTCATGAGGGCTTGATCTACCAAAGACTTGATTGCAAGAAAACTTTAGTTTTGGAAAAACATTCAAGAGTCTCATAGTCTTGCCCCCTCCAGTTCTGGCAAAGTTGACAGAGGTGGTGACTGTCTCAGTAGGTCAGCCACAACCCTTGACTACTGTCTGGGGCCCTCCATTGGATGGAGTGGTTCTCTGAATTCAGGTTAACTCTCACCATCTTAAAGGATTAGTGGATTCTAGACGTTATCTTATTCTGATAGATCCTAAAGCTCACACGTCCTGCCCTAGAAAGAGCTTCTGGAGAGAGAGACTGTGTATTATTAATTGAATTCTTAGGATAGGCCCATACTTCACTGTTCAAACAGGGCATATAGGCTATTGCATTCAAGGAGGAAGGGTGGGAGTTTCCTTCCTGCCTCTTCCTCCTGGACCAAAAGAGATCATAGAGCTTTTGTCCCATTCTTTTCAGCAGTTTCAGCCAGTATATGTGGTACATGCTGTCCTGGAAGATCACACTGCAAAGCATTATACTCTTGTGATAGTCGAGTTCCGTAACATTTCACTGGACATGATGAACATCTTCACTGCATCAACAATGGGATTCCACACAAGAAAATCCTCTGGTTCATTTAAACTGGGTAGCACTTTTAGTACCAAGTGATGCAGTTTGGGAATTATGCACCAAAATGTTGGCCATTGTGGCTAAAGTCTGGCAGAAGATTCTTTGATTGTTTCCTTACCTAAGCAACTAGCTGTTGGTAGTACTATCCATGGATTCCTTGGAGGTGGTCCTGGTGTTGTCTCTTCCATGAATGTATTCCCTAGAAGGTTACTACAGATTAGAAAAAGTCTTCCCCAACCCCATTTCATGGGAAAGTACCCAACAATGTAGAGTTGAACACTTAGAAGTGTTAGTTTTTGCTTGCCCTTAGACAAGGCTTAGAAGATTATAGTCTTGCCCTATATTCTGGGGTGCATAATCTGAATGGAGGCCCTGGTCTTCATGGTGCCTTTGGCGCACCTGAGAATATCTTTGTTGTAGAGAGCTGTGAGGTGTTGATGGCTTCAGAGCCACTGCCTCAGCTGCAGAAGGGCCAAACAGAGTAACTTTACATACGGGAACATTTAAAATCTTAGATTTATCAAGATTTTGAGAATGAAGCCAAGCAAGTCTTATCAAGACTAATCAAGAAGCATCATCTCTGTGGGATGACTCATTAACATCATAAGTACAGTTTAAAATATGCTTAGTCAACGAAGAAGCAGCTGTAACAGAAGCAGTTAATGAATTCTTTATTTCAGAAGAAAAAAGGTTAACCTTTAACTTCTGCATGTTCTCTGAAAGCAATGCTAAAAACTTTTAACATATGAGCTTGGCAGTTTAAAATCCTGAAAGTTAAAGTAGTAGTGGAATACATTTTCTTCCTCAACTTATCCATTGCTTTTCCACCCTTCTCTGAGGGAATGGGGTTTGTTGTTTAGCAGCAGCAGATTTGGACAAATAACAACTGGATTTGCTCTAGGATTAGAAAATGGGTACTTGCGTGTTTGGGGTGTCTTATATAACCTGTTTGACTTCTTGAAAATAGAAGGCTGAGTATCAGTTAAGCTAAAAACATCCTTTAAAGTAGACAACACTGCAGAAATAGCTACAGCTTTAAGCATCTGTAACAGTGACTAATCATAATATATTTTCTTTGTCACAGGAATTTCATTCTGCTCCTACTGAAAAACTTCTTTTGTTTTAGAGTCAGCAAAAGATATCTCTACAGGAGGGAAATCTGACAACATATTTTCCTCAGAATCAGAATGCTCAGATGAAGGCACTAAAGGTAGTGGTGTCTCCATATTCTTTTAAGTTTTTTTTTTAACCTCTAGGCTCAGTAGACGAGATAAAAATCTAGAACTCCTCCACATCCAACTTACTAATAACAAAATCCCTTGTTATATCACAGCTAACTATAGGACCCTGGCTATCTCCCCCTAAGTCCATACCTCATATTTAAATAGAATGGGGACTCTATGTATTAAGCTGAACACCATTTGCCTAGAAGATTTCAGCTACCCTTCCATATACCGGGAGAATTATACATCCTTAAAAACATATTCCCAGAGATTTATGGACTTCATCAATACAAAGTCCTTGGACCAGTTAGTTCACAGCCCAACCAGGGGTGATAAAATCCTGGACTTCATCCTTACCAGAATGAGGCAGCATTATTCCCCACCAACTGCAGCTTCCTCCCTGGTCAAATCAGACCACAGGTCGATCACATTTACCGTAAGACTGAAACCTGAAACACATTCAAACATATTCAGATACCTTGGTGTTTGAAGATTATGCTTAGGCTAATCTACTAAAACTGAGTAATGACCTGGCTAAATTCAAAAGCCCATTCCATCTTAGCGACCCCACTGTGTATGTGGAATTATTCACTGCTAAATTCCATGCACATATAAATAGCTGCATAGACTCATCAGTCCACCTCAGAAGTGAATAAAATGCCAAATTAAAAAATAAGCCCCTATAGTAATACCCAAATATAAACAAGCTCTATAATAAAAGAAAAAAGGACAGCAACAGTCTTTCTGTTGCACAAAGGTTGTGCTTCAGCAAATCTGGGTAACCCATAATCCTGACCAGTATCATCAGTAAGGCTGTGGAAAAGACCACTGTGGAATTAATAAATAAAGTTATAGTCAACCAGCAGACTTTCAACCCAACACAGTTCAGATTCATCAGGGGCAGGTCCTGCCTACTTTACCTTGTCAACATCTTTGAAAACATTGTTAAAAAAATGAACAAGGACAAAACGGTACTCACCATCCTGCATTCAGGTATCATAGATAAACTCTTCCAGCTAAATGTCAATCCCAATGTAAATCATTGGATAGCCCATTGGATTACAGATAGAACCCAGGAAGTTATGGTAGGTGGCTCCTGCAAGACCTGTCATTAGGAGTGCACCCCAGGGTTCAGTCCTTGAATCACTCCTGTTTAGCATTTACTTCTCAGAGGTCAAAGCTAATGTTAAGGGGTTGTGGCTGACCACTTCTGCAGATGACTGCAAACCCGGTGCCATCATAAACTTCCCAGAAGGCACCAAGATTTTCTAATAAGACCTGTCAAGAACAAATGGTTGGTGTCAAAACCATGGACTAAAACTAAATGCCAAGAAGTGTATAATTGTATTATTCTGCAAGGAATGACTACCCTTGTAGCTATCACATTGACAACACATCCCTGAAAATATAACATGTAGTTAGAGATCTGGGAAGCTGTATTGACAATGAGCTATTCTTTGATCACCATATATATCCACTGTTGTAAAGAAGTTCTTTTTCATTGCAGAACTTGTATTTATAGGTATTTCATTCAGGTCCAGAGATATAATTTTTCCACTGTTGTTGTTGTCTTTCGGCTTTTCCCGGTTAGGGGTTGCCACAGTGGAACTCCAGTCCGCTAATGATTGGCAGTAGATTTTAATGAAGGCCGAGGTGCCAGCTCGATGTTCAACCTTCAACGAAGGCACGCCCATTCACGCATGTCTTTCGAACGCCCACCCAACCGCGGGGAGGGCATGCAGACTCCACACAGAAGGCACTCCCCACACTCCGGCTAAGAATCGAACAGGAGAACCTCTTGCTGTGAGGCCCTCGGCACTAATTATAGGTTCATAGGTTCATAGGTAGGTACTAGGCTATCGGCCCAAGGGCCTACGTAAGCCTAGCCAACAAGGTTCCCTGGCTTACACCACCCAAGAAAGTTATTTTCCTGTGCCACTGTCGAGCAGAGACACAGAAGTGATCCCCGGGGTGTATTTCCTATTTCCCATCCACTCATCAAGATTTTTCTTGAAGAGTGCTAATGAAGAACTTTGCTTGACATAGATGGGTAGTCTGTTCCAGAGTATGGGAAGTCTCCGGGATAGGACTCTGTCCCTCCAGCATGTCCTGTTTATTGTGGTGACAAGGTTTAGGTCCCTTGAGCGTGTAGCTCGGAGGGATTGGGATTTCTTTAGGTGTAGTATGTCCAACAGCTCTGGGTTTGACATAGCTTTATATGTTAGGCAGAGAGCACCTCTGAGTAGGCGATGTGCTACGGAGTAAAGCTGGAGTTTTTTGAGGCAGTCAGTTTAGGGCATTTGTTTGAGTCCAGTAATCCTCTTTCTGAGGTACTTCTGTGGCCTTTCCAGCTGCTGCAGATGTCTTGTGAGGTACATTCCAAAAGGGGCGTTGTACTCTATAGTGGGTCTAATGAGTGTCGAGTAGAGGGGAACGATGACCTCTTTTTTTCCTGGATGAGAACCCTTTTAAGATGAGGTGTGCCACGTAGAAGGACTTCCTGACTACTGTGGCAATGTGACTATCAAAGGAGAGACTACTTTCCACCTGGGTCCCAAGGTCTCTTATCAAGCATTCGGTGTTAAGTAGAGTGCTGCCTATGTGGTAGTTCATGGGTACAGAGTTTTTACCAAAGGGGATGACACTGCACTTTAGGTCAAACATTGAATACAATGCCCCATTCTGCATGTACCTGTCCAAGCACATCATAAGTGGAATGATCACAGCACTTTCTCAATAAAAAACAATTGGGACTAAAACATAAAGACTCTACAGATCATATTTTTTTAAGCCTTTTTTGTTACAGGAGAAAAGGAATCCACAGACTGAAAAAACATGTTTATTTCATTGTGGTTTGATGTTTTCTACATTTTAATACCACTCTAGACCTATTTACAGGTTTTCAAATATTTGTATACATAATTTCTGAGTCTGACCACATGAGATCTGGCATCTTGAAGTAATTCTGATTGTTTTGTCTGCCTCTAGGTATCCCACAATGCAGTACCTGTCTGTAAAACTTACATCATGCAGGCCTCTTTCTCCCTAAAGCCCATCATGGAATTGATTTTACATGCATACACTGCTGTCTTTCAGTCAGTTACTTTTAAGTAAAATTTCATGCAGTTCAGTGACTAATTAAAACACAAACCGCACAAATGCCACAGAACAGACTTCCAAAGTGCTTTTTACTGCTGCTTCTTTTTAGAATGGCTAAACTGCAGTCTTTTGTAAAGCCTGAATTGTACTACTTTGAGTTATCTCCCATTCCCCTTCACACCTAGCTGTCAAAGTGCTAAGGGTCATTTGAGCGGTTACCTGCCGTGATTGATAGCTCACAGCAGGAGACTTCACTCATGTACAGCGTCCTTGTTCTAGCCTTTTATTTTCTGTATGGGTAGGGGAAGGACCGGGTGGATTTTTTGGATGGTCATGGTGATGTCAGTTTGTGGAGAAACTTGGCCTGAAAACTACCTGTATTCACTGGCCTTGATGACTTTAATGAATTGGAGACTGCAGCAAGCTTTTCCAGGGTGGGATAAAAGTGAAACCTCCACAGTAAGGTACTGATCTAGTTGAGGGAAACAATAGATATAAAATATTTTAAATGCTGTATTGTTGTTCATTCATAACAATGACAGTAAATAGGAAGAAAAAGGACAGAGAAATTGAGCATTTAATAATAGAATACTGTTGTTGTCCTTTAATGGACCATTCCTTCAAATTTCTCAAATGAAAACATAAATATTCAGTGCCTTTGGACATCCAGAGTATGAAGAATGTTTTCTCTCTTATTTAGGGGTTAGGAAAAAACACAGGGAAATTAATAGACTGGCTTAAGGTAAGCTAGGATGCAACTAAAGCAAGTCCTACAGCCAGTAAAAAATGTACACTCAAGACTATGCTGTAATGGCTATTATTTCTTACTTGCCCAAAGAGGTATAACATTTTGTGGTAGAACTTGTTCTAATTATAATTGAACAAATATAAGAGCACCATTATGTATATGGAATTGCACACAGCATATTAACCAAAGAAATATTTGTGTATCACAGACTTAAGCCATTCTTTTCGTTAGTCACTACTGTAATTAATAACAGAGAAAAGATCATATGTATTAGTAATAAGGAGAGAGAGAGAGAGAGAGAGAGAGAGAGAGATCATTTTTAGGAAGTATAGACATATGTAGTGAGGCCAGTGTAGGAAATATAGATGCTGAGGAGAAAAGAGAAAGGATCATTAGGACAGTTTTACAACAGATGTGTAGAGAGCTTTATTTACATTTTTACTTTGTTGATGTCATCAGTTTGATCTATGGTATGCATTTTAGATAAGAATAAGCATTACTGTATGTTTTTTGAACACCTTTATTGAATTATCACTTGTGATATAGGCAAATTTACATTTATACAAAAGTAATCAAACTGTATTAAATTAACATTAACAAATATTATACTTCACATATATTGCTATATATCATATAACCTAAGCAACATTACATAAATTGTTCAGTTCCTACCCCTTTTTAAGCAAGAAACATCTTTATGAAACCATCACATAAGCAATCATAAATTTATATAAATGAAAATGCACCACACTGACACAATCCTAGTTGCAAGTATTTTACATCACAAACCATATTGACACACTCCCAATTGCAAACATTATACATCACTTATAATCTACTCAATCATTGTCAGTCAGACATTACACAGCTCATTTAAGTCCAGTCTTCTTTTAAAAGTCATTCCTCCCCTATATGTATTGTTCCCACAATTCCCATTTTTCCTATGTAGTTTGCTCCTACCCTTTTCTAAAGATCTCAGTTCCAGTTCTTTTGTCTCTGTTACTATATTCAGCACTTCTAATATAGATTTTTTTAGGTTTTGATTTCCAAAATGTGATTTGTGAGATTATACTATGTCCTGATTGCAGATGGATTTGTAGCATTTTTTAAGTAATCATATATGTTGCATCTAAAAGCCCTGTAATCAGTAGCGTATGTTATTTTTTGTGGAAGGCTGTTCCAGTTTACATGGAAAAAAATTAGTAAAATATCTTTCCCCAATGTCCAGATTGAATGGTGGCCTTGTTAGTGTAAGGTAGTTATCGTCCTAGTTTTCTACTGAATATTGTGGTTTAATTGAGTAACCAGGAGGTACATATATACATAGTAACATTGAAACTGAACAAACCTCATTTTAGAGTTCTGTACTTGGAATCTGTGTATCATCTGTGCATTTACTCTCCTTTGGACTGAAAAGATTATTCTATCTTCACTACAGGTTGACAGTCATTGACTCAGATGGTGCAGCCAACTCTACCACTGCAACAGTCATGGTCAGAAAACCAGTGGACTACCCTCCAGTTGCAAATGCTGGTCCAGATCAAAAAATTGCATTACCTTTGAATTATCTCACCTTGAATGGAAACCACAGCACTGATGACCACCAAGTTATGAACTATAAGTGGTCACTTAGTCCAAGGAATAAAAGGAAAGAGGTGGAAATGCAGGTAATTCACACACCATTTCACTGGTGTATGAATGAGTTGTTTCTTCTTTATTTTTTTATTGATGAATGCTGTAGGCAATTATTTGAATAATATTTGAAAAGTTACATCAAGAAAGAGCAATGTTTAAACATTTTTTTAAATATTTTTGATGTTTTTAACTCCGTACTCTATGTTCTAACCAACATGCTTTCACCACTCCATTTGTCCTACCCTACTGTACCACCTATAAGTACTTTTTCTTACACGATCCTCCAACACATTTCTTCAGCTTCCGTTTTATACAGATTTTTCGACCTGCCAAGCCATTTCATCCCAATTCCGCTTACCTTTACTCAAAACACTTCCCCTTCCTGTACTTTTCTTAACTATGAAATTACACATCCAAAAAGTTTGCTCATTTCTAATTCATTTAATAACAAATCCACCACCACATTTCCTGTCCTGTATTCACACACTAACTTCAATTTTGCCACAGCAGATTAATTTCACTGGTAGTCCCACAGAATGCTTTTGTCGGGCTTCACCCCGGCATTTTCTTGCTGCACTGTACATGTATGATTTAACTATTAACCCGGGATCACATTCCCTCTCTTAAATTTTTAAAAATAAAGGACTTACTAGTTAACCATAGCTGCGCCCGCTGCATTCATCCCCCTGCTCCTCCCACTCTACACTCCCCAGCTAATCACTGGTCTTCACACCTCCCTAGCCCCACGCCACACCCAATCCATATTAGACTGGACTCTACACACTCCCAGATATGCCCCCACAATTTCTCATCACTCACTCCCCCCATCTACTGATTGGCCACCAGCCCCAACCTTTGTTCGTCCCCATGCCTCCCACTGGTGTTTCCACACCTCCTACCCTATGTCAGCCTCATTTGTTGCTCTGCCCCATTTTCCACACCCCCATGAGCCGATTGGCTATGAGTTTCAATTACTTGTTACACGTCCACACCCTTCATCTCAAGTCAGCACCCACTCATCATCCACACATTTCCCCATGACCATTGGTCAGCATTTCACAAATTCGAATCCACCAACCATTCACAGTAGTTTCTTCCTAATTCTCTCCCCCCACACATACTCAGACTGCACGCCCACCCGCACCAGCTCGGAATACAGCTATTCTTATCCATCCTGATTACTTTGTTAGTTTTAGAAAAGTTATATTATGAAACACAAGTTAGTTCTCTGCAGAACAGAAGCAACCAAAAGAAGTTGCAAATTTTTTACTGTTGCACCAACACACAAAAATGTTTATATATAAACCCACACAAATGTATGAATGATTATTAAAGTCTTTTTTTTTTCTGTGCGCTCACCTACCATTTTGTCAAATAAAAGGATTTTACAGAAGTTGCAAATTTTTTTACTGTTGCACCAACACACAAAAATGTTTATATATAAACCCACACAAATGTATGAATGATTATTAAAGTCTTTTTTTTTTCTGTGCGCTCACCTACCATTTTGTCAAATAAAAGGATTTTACAAGCTTCGATACAACGTATTTTTTTGGGAAAAGCATTTTATTTATATTTATTTTGATTTTAGACTTTGTTATTTTCAAATAGCAACAAATTTTGAGTTAGGAACTATGTTTTCACAAGCCTAGCAGTATTGTTACTCGTTTTCCAATATTTTTTCTGTTTTTTTCAGTTATAACAAGTCCAGGATCAAAGAAAAGTACTTCTCCCACAAAAAAGGGACGTAAACAAAAACACCCTAAATGTTAAAGCAGAGGTACAATAGAAAAAGAGCACAGAAAAAGGCACAAGCAAACATAAGAAAAGAAAAAGAGATGAAGTAAATAGCTGTTAAGACACTGAATTAATGAATACTTCATATTACCTGCATGAAGTAATACTGACTGAAGTGATAGTGGTAACACAGTTTTAAATGTGCCTGAAAGGCTTTTAGCAGACAACAGAGAAGATATTGAAGATTGGTTTAACCCTGATCCAGACGCTGAATTTCCCCTGGCAAACATTAAACAAAATACTACTGGCACTGTAGATAAAGTTGTTTGTAATAAAGATGCCAAAGCTTCAAATATAAAATTAGATAATCTAACAAATGATGAAGTAGTCGAAGTTCTAAATAGTACAAATCAGAATGAACTAATACTCAGTTAAAAAGCTGAAACAAAGAAACAAATATAAGTAGTAGTGAAATAGCTGACTTTAATCAGTTACAATAAATAAAAAAAGTTAAGAAGGGCTCAGCGGTAGCAACGCAGTAATTTTGAAACTAACAGTCTGGACAACTTACAACTCAGCACAATGATAGCACTGAGGGACTGACATAATGCTGGCAAAACATCTAGCTGTGGGATGTTTAAAGAGGTAGTCATACAGGGTACAGTAGTAGAAAAAATATCTCTGGCAACACGGATAATTGGGAGATCCTAAATGTAGGTGATGCAATATTAAAAACAGCAGTGCAACACCTGAATATACTAGGTAAGGAAAACATTATAGATGTTTTTCATATTGATCTAAGCTACATGGGTTATATCCCACATAAGATATAATGGCCAGCCAACTTCCAAAGATTCAGGGCATCATCCATGCACCCAAGCCGTTAACTTAAGCTGACTAAAAGACAAGTTTGGATGCCAAGCCATTAAGAGAGTTTTTTTTTTCTGCTGGCTTTTGAGAATCAACAGTATGCTTGTATAGTTCCATTGCTAGGCAGATAAGCTCTGGTTGGGCAAAAACCTTCCAAGTACTATTTTTAATGTTTAAACTTCATTTCCCATGTAGGAAAGTATATTCTAAGCTAGGAATATGTGATTTCCTTCCATATCACTGTTATAGCATTCTTCACTAAAGGGATCCACTGCCAAGGGTAGCCCAACATCCAGCCAGTATACCAAAGGCTTGGGTTTTTCAAGAACGTCTTACATGACAGATGTGCTCTCCACTCATGAAGTAGGGCATAAAAGTGATGTACATACCTTAGAACTTTTTTGCTGCCAGTCTGAATGCCATCTTTGATCATTGGTCTGAATGCACCTTCTTCTCTGCTGGTTACCAAGCCATTATCAGATAAGTGCCCCATTGGGTTTTATTCTTGTCTTTTCTTTATTTTGTTTGTTTGCAAATTTATCATCCAGAAAAGGAAAATGTCAGTGTGGGAGACAGATTCCTCATAAGAACCTTCACGAGCAGTATCTTTTTTTTTTTGGTATTTCTCATGACCAAACTATGTGCTTGACATGTCAAGCATTTGTCCCTAAGACCCTACATAGTCATCTCTCCTCCTTGTCTAGCTACCTGGAGAACCACCATCTTAAGTTGTTGGTGCAGGGTGCTATGGTGGAATCTTCCTACAAAAACCGCAAAAACGAAGCTTCTAAGACACAAGACACAAAGCCAGTTGATAAGGCTGTGGAAATTCTCCTCCTGTTCCAAAGATCAGACATCTGCCAAGAAGACCAAAAATGTTAGGCTGGATTCGGCTGCGGTATCGTCTCCACCAGACATCTCTCTTGAGTCTTGTGAAAATCTGGAGACTCGTCCGGTTGCTTTGCTGTGTCCATGTTGGAGGATGGCATGGATTTGACTTCTCACACATCCTCGGAGGCTCTGTAGATGTCCATTATGGATGTTGAGGAGGAATCTCGGCTGATCATTTGAGAGAGACTGACTGGCATTCAGCAGATTCTTGTTCAGGAGGAAATTCCCACTACACTGATTGAGTGTCAGCAAGGGTCTGAACCTCATAAGGTCTTTAGGGCTGTTGTCCCTTTAAAGAAGAAGTAGCAGAAAACAAAACACATCTCCCCTGCTCTTAAGGAACTCCACCATTAATGGCAGGATTTTGCTCAAGGGTTGTTTAATGCATTAATGGCCTTGAAGTCTCCCCAGGGAGTTTCTGTCCCTGCTCCTCCTTGATCTTCTACTCCATTCAAGAGGTCTAGGTAACAGGGCTTCTCAGATGAAGACTCAGATTCAGGAGAAGTGTCCTTGGCATACTCCGCTCAGATTCCTTCTCCACTGGACTTTGGTTCTGAGGAGGAAGATTCTATTAACCTGGATTCTCCCATTGAGGAACTCTCTTATGGGGATACTAGCTCTTGTATTATGGAATTCTTTAAATGTGATTGTTCTCAGGTTTCTGACATCCAGAAAAGGTATTACGAACTCCTCCACATGGAGACCCCTAAGCCCTCTGCTGTTCATCCAGTCATGTTTGACTTGTTGGACATTTTTTCAGCAGCTTCTCGGGCTTCTGATTCCCACAGTCCGGCCCCTAAAAAACCTGACAGGTTTTATAAGGTGCCTGATGAGTGTACGTTTCTCTACAAATACTCCTGTGCTGAACCCCTCTGTTGTGTCTGTCTCTTCTGACAAACCTCCTAAAGCTCTTGCCTTCTACTAAACTGCTTCCTTCTGATAAGGACAGTCAGGCTATGGAACATCTGGGCAAAAAGATATATACTGCTGTTACCTTGGCCTTTCAGGCTATTAATTATCAGACCAATATGACAAGATATGTATTGGCTCTTCTTTCTCAGGCCTACAAGGTTGTCTCTGATCTTCTTGATTCTGAAGGGAAAGTTATGGCCCTCTTTTTATTGGGCTCCTCTTTCCAAATGGCTCACTATTCTGTAAAATGTAAATGTAGTTGTGATGCAACTGATGCTTCTTCCAGAGCTGCTGCTTTTGGTTCTGTGTTAAGGCACTACTCTTGGCTTCACTTCCAACCTTTTCCTGATGATATTAAGGCTAAATTGTTGGCTACTCCCCTTGATAATAAAAACCTCTTTGGTTCTGCAGCTGCTGGGCTTGTTAAGTCACTTAAGGGCAAGGCCTTGCAGGAATTGAAGTATATTTTTGTTTCTCCTATCTTTAAATTTCAGAGGAATTATCCCTCTAAGTCTGCTTTTGTCCATAGTCAGTCTCGTCTTCCTCTCAAAGGTAAGAAGGGTTCTAGACTGGCTTCGCCTCCTAAGTTTACTCAGACTCCCAGTATTCAGAAACCTCGTTTTTAAGACAAGCTAGGTTTTGTCTGACTATCTACTTCCCTGCATCCTAAGGTAGGTCCCTTTATCTCTTTGTCTTTCCCTGTCTATTCCCTGTTGGTTAAGCATCACTTAGAATTCTTGGGTTCTTTCCTTCATCCACCAGGGATATTTTTTCTTCTTTTTCTTTCTGCTGCTCCCATTAGGGGTTGTCACAATGGATTATCAGTTTACATTTCTTTCTGTCCTCTGCATCTTGAACTGTCACACCAACTACCTGCATGCCCTCTCTCACCACATCTGTAAACCTTTTCTTAGACCTTCATCTTTTCCTCTTACCTGGCAGCTTCATCCTTAGCATCCTTCTCCCAATATACCCAGCATCCCTCCTGAGCACCTGTCCAAAGCAGTAGAATCTCACCTCTCTGGCTTTGTCTTCAAACCATCCAACCTGAGCAGAGCCTCTAATATACTGATGCCTAATTCTGTCCCTCCTCATCACACCCAGTGCAAATCTTAACATCTTTAACTCTCCCACCTCCAGCTCTGACTCCTGTCTTTTTGTCAGTGCCATTATCTCCACCCATACAACATAGCTGGTCTCACTAACCTTTTGTAGACCTTCCCTTTCACTCTTACTGGTACCCGTCTTGTCACAAATCACTTCTGACACTCTTCTTCACTCACTCCACCCTTCCTGCATTCTTTTCTTCACCTGTCTTCCACACTCACCATTACTCTGAACTGTTAATTCCCTGCATCCTCACCATTCCTCTATCCTCCCTCTCATTCGCACTCATTTATTCTGTCTTAGTCCTGCTGATCTTCATTCATCTCCTGTCTAGAGCATATATCCACCTCTCCTGGGTCTCCTTAACCTATTCCCTACTCTCAATACAGATCACAATATCATCCGCAAACATCAAAGTCCACGGGGACTCCTGTCTGATCTTGTCTGTCAACCTGTCCATCACTTTTGCAAATAAGAAAGGTCACAGAGCTGATCCTTGATGTAATCCCACCTCCACCTTGAACGTATGCATCACTCCTACCCCAGACCTCACCACTGTCACACTACCCTCATACATATCCTGTACCACTCTTGCATACTTCTCTGCCACTCCTTTCTTATATAATACCACAACTCCTATCAAGGCACCCTGTCATATGCTTTCTCTAAGTCCACAATGCCACAATGCAACTACTTCTGACCTTCTCTATACTTCTTCATCAACACCGTCAGAGCAAACATCGCATCTGTAGTGCTCTTTTCCAGCATTAAACCATACTGCTGCTCAGTAATCATTACCTCCCTTCTTAACGTAGCTTCCACTACTCTTTCCCATAACTTCATGCTGTGACTGATCAATTTTATCCATCTGTAGTTACTACAGCTCTGCACATTACCTTATTATTAAAAATCGGTACCAAAACACTACTTCTCCGCTCCTCAGGGATCCTCTCACCTTCCAAGATTTCATTAAACAATCTGGTTAAAAACTCCACTGCCGTCTCTCCTAAACACCCCCATGCTTCTGCAGGTATATCATCTGGACCAACAGCCTTTACATTCTTCATCCTGTTCATAACTGTCCTTACTTTCTCCTTGCTAATCCGTTGCACTTCCTGATTCACTATCCCCACATCAGCCAACCTTCTCTCTCTCATTCTCTTCATTCATCAGTCCATCAAAGTACTCTTTCCATCTGCTCAACACACTCTCCTCATTTGTGAGTACATTTCCCTCATTATCCTTTATCACCCTTACCTGCTGCACATCTTTCCCTGCTCGGTCCCTCTCTCTATCCAATTGGTAAAGGTCAATGTAAGAGTGTTCAATCTCGCCGTTTGTTCTTACACACGGGTTCTGAGCCGATCCTCGGCTCCGAGTTGGCCGAATTGCAAAGCTCTGAATCTCAGAGAAGCTCGAGACCAGCCCATATCCGACAATCCTCCCTGCCATTACTCAGATCTAGTTTGCCGCTGCAACAGATTGGATCGAGGAGAGCTCGGACCAGATAGAAAATTGATAATTGGTTTCTATTTACAGATAAGCTACTGATTTTTTTCCTGATATAACTTTATATTTCTTAGATAGTTATAGAAGTTGCTGTGTGTGTGTGTTTTATATATATATATATATATATATATATATATATATATATATATATATATATAGATATATACACACACACCCTTTTTTTTCTTCAGGCACCCTTTTGTGGCCTAACCCTTCTTTCTTTGGGTGTGGTTTGTGAGTGTCTTGTTTTATGTAGCCCTTTCTAGATATATATATATATATACATATAGGATTAGTAGTCTTAGCAGTTTTTCTCTACTCATTAGCCTAGTGTTGTTATATTAGCATGTCAGAGAAAGCTAAATCTGGCTTTAAAAGATGTCAGTGTGGGCAGAAAATGTCCATTACTGACAATCATGCTTCCTGCGTCTTCTGTCTTGGCCCTCTCCATCTTCAAGAGGATTGCTCTATTTGCCATTCCTTTAGCGGGAGGGTCATGACAGATAGACGCAGGAAGCTCATAGACAGAGGGTTACTGAAGCCTGCCTTTCAAGAGGCTTTGGACAAGTCGGATCAGGCTTCTAAATCCTCGAAGGGGTCGAAGATGTCGGAGCCCATGACATCGACTCCGAGTTCATCTTCTAGGGTTCGTTCGCCGGTTCCACAGATCTCGGGGCCGAGCGTCGAACATTTATCTTTTCCTGAGCCCCAGATCTTGGAACCGGTGTCGGAGCTGCCACCACCATCCATTCTTCGGTTGGTGCCATCTTCGGCTCCTTCGACCCGTTCTTCCAGACCTTTATCTGAGACAGATGTGAATCGTGTCGTGCAGAAACTCATGGAAAACACGGCCCTTTCCAAGTTAATTGCAGTTTCCTCCCAGTTGGTGTCGAAACTAGAAGGCCTCCCCATATCTCCAGCGGGTCCTCCTTCGAGACCCATACAGATCTCGGAGTCGGGAGAGGATGACCTGATGATAGTGGAGCCCTCGGTGCCAAAACCGTCCATTGCACGATCGACACCATTGACTTCAACTCCTTTGGAACCGATAGGGGAGTCGCGGAGCCGACGGTCTCTCCTCGGTTCTGGGACCGAGAGTCGTACCGACCGGTCAGTGCCGACTCTCCCTCTCGGGGCCTCGGCACAGACTGGCTCGGCTCCGTCCTCGGGGTCGGAGCCCACGGCACCTGGGTCTGGGATGCTCCCGTGTTCTTTGGAAGCGGGGGAGCCCTCAGCCAGGGGTTCGGGGGCCTTTGACCTTATGAGGAAAGTATTGTCTGCACAGACAACCACATCATCAGGGGAATCTTCTCCTTCCCCAAAAGGGCCACTTTCTGTTTCTGCTCCCACGATCCATCCCAAGCATAGAGCCCCATTGCCTCAGCCACCCCCAGAGGGTTCCCCCTGTTCCTTGGAGGCCTCACCAGAAGCCCCCTCTGATGAGGTCCCGAGGAAACGGTTGTCCAAGAGGAGGCACATAGATTCCCCACAGGAATCTCTAATGTCTGACACCGATTTGGATGAGGCAGAGGGGTCCCCCAAATCACCCTCGGAGGATGTGTCATTTGCAGACATCCTGGAGATCTTGAAACAGAGGGGTGATTGGCAATCCCTAGCCCCCACTAAGGATGAGTCGGTGCTGCTGAAGGCTTTTGGGGCTCAACCTTCTACCTCCTGGGTGACTCCGCCCTTCGATGAATTAATGGATTTGATTGCTCGAAGGGCGTGGGAGGCACCTGACACAGTGGAACCAGTCCCTAGGAAACCAAACAAGTTCATCACTGCCCCCTAAGATAAATCTTATCTCACCAAGGGAGTTCCTGTCGACGCTATGGTGGTGGCGGCAGCCACGAAAAAGGAGATGTCTGAGTCTTCCTCATCTGTTCATCCTCCTAATAAGGATTCTAGGACTATGGACAGATATGGGAAGCGCGTTTTTAGTTCAGCGATTTTTTCCATGCGCTCGCTAAACTATTTGACTCACTTCACACGTTTGCAGAGGGATCTCATCAAGGAGCTGACAGATACCCTCCAGGGTAACACAGATGCTGCTGTTTCAGAAAAAGTAACAGCACAACTTAACACCCTCACCTCCATAGTAAACTCATCCATGAGGCTCATCTCGTATGCAGCTGAGGGATCGAGTAGAGCTGCAGCTTCAGCGATTGCTCTTCGAAGACAATCATGGATGCGGCTGTGCTCCTTTGCGGAAGCCTTCAAGTCTTCCTTTGCCAATGCCCCTTTTGATGGTGCCACACTTTTCGGGCCCAAGGTTAAGGAGACTCTCACTTGGTGTGAGCAAGAGGGAAAGACTCTGTCTGCTGTCGGGGTCCGTTTTTCCGCTCCTACTAGACCATACCCCAAAGGGCAATGAGGCGGAAAAATGTGGTTCCGTAAGAATCAGGGATCTTTCCAGACCACACAGAGTGATACCCCCTCCAGAGGCAGAGGAGGGGGTAGAAATGGAAGACGCTGCCCCGGCGGCAGAGGGGGTCCTCATAACCAAGGCAACAGGGATTCCGTCCCTGGAAAGCCTTTCCAGCACTCCTGAAGGGAGGCCCGGCTGTCCTGCTCTGGAGGCAGTCGGGGGTCGCTTGGCTTTATACCCACTGGCCTGGCTAAATATTACTTCGGATTCTTGGGTAAAAAGCATTATAACCAGAGGATACAAAATCCCCTTCACATCAACTCCACCTCTACAAAGAAGGTTTCCAGACGTGCCATCCCGTCTGCAAAATCCAGCAGCTGTAGAAATTTCGAAGCTGCTCGAAAACAGAGTCATCCAACCAGTCCCGGCGGACCAAAGAGAATCCGGAACTTACTCAAGGTTCTTTTTAGTTCCAAAAAAGACAGGGGACTGGAGACCGATCTTAGATCTCAGCCATCTCAACAACTTTGTGAAGAAGGAAAAGTTCCGGATGGTCACGCTTCAATCGATCCTTCCATTCTTACAGAAGGACGATTGGATGTGCTCTATAGATCTCAAAGACGCGTATTACCACATCAAAATGGCCAGACCGTCCAGAGATCACCTACGCTTCCGGCTGGGAGCCAGTCGCTTTCAGTTTCGAGCTCTGCCCTTTGGACTCACCTCAGCCCCCAGGGTATTCACCAAATGCATGACAGTAGTTGCGTCTCACTTGAGATGACAAGGATTCCAGGTGTTTCCCTATCTGGACGACTGGCTCCTCACCGCCAACACCGAGCGTCGTCTACTGCAAGCCAGAGACTACACAGTCAGCCTTTGTTCCCACTTAGGGATTTCCATAAACTTCGAAAAGTCTTGCTTATCGCCCTCACAGTGTATTTCCTTCATTGGAGCAGACCTAAATACATGATCAACACTACTAAAGCTCCCTCCAATAAGGGCCTCAACCCTCAAACAGCAGGTTCTTCTTCTTCTGGTCAGCAAGAAAGCCCCAGCCAAACTGGTGTTAAAAGTGTTGGGACTGATGGCAGCCGCACTAATTGCAGTCCCTATGGGAAGGTTACACATGAGGATCCTACAATGGCTGCTCTTCGCGCAGTGGTCGTTCCAACACCTACCCCTAGCGCACGAGATCAGGATAACAGACTCTTGCAGACGGGACCTCTCATGGTGGGTGCGCGATCAGTACCTCACTATGGGTCGTCCGTTCGTTCTACCCAGTCCAACAGCCACAATAACCACGGACGCTTCCCTGATAGGATGGGGAGGCCTTTTTCAGGGAAGAACAGTCTAAGGAGAATGGTCCAGCACGGAGTACACTCTACATATAAATGTTCTGGAGCTGAGGGCAGTGTTCCTGGCGTTGCAACACTTCCAAGCCCTCTTACCTCTAGGAACAGTAGCAGTTCAGACAGACAACATGTCTGTAGTATGGTACATAAACAAGCAAGGGGGAACCTGGTCTTACCCGTTATGCAGAGAGGCCATGAGAATTTGGCAATGGGCAGAGTCCACGGGTCGCTTTCTGATAGCAACGCACATCCCGGGGTCATCCAACGTCATTGCGGACAGGTTGAGCAGAGCCATCCTGTTACCTCATGAGTGGTCCCTCAATCCACAGACGGCAGAAAAGATCTTCCGCAAATGGGGCCAGCCTTGCTGCGATCTGTTTGCTTCCCCATTGAATGCAAAATGCAGAAGCTACTTTGCCCTTCTACCCCCTCCGGGGGATGTCCCCAGGGACGCACTGATACACGATTGGCCCCCGGGTCTCCTATATGCATTTCCGCCTACTCCCTTGATTCCCAGATTTCTACAGAAAGCCAGGAACCTGGAAAGGACTATAATACTCATAGCCCCATTCTGGCCTCGTCAAATATGGTTCCCCTTTCTTCGAGCCTATCAAATAGAGGAACCATGGATTCTGGACCCAGTACCAGATCTACTGACCCATTCGTCGGGAGTTCCTCACCCATCTCTACAGTCCCTCAAACTAGCAGCTTGGCTGCTCCGCTTCCCTGCCTAGCCAGGTCTCATCTACTCACCCCGGCAGTTCAACACATTCTGATTGCTTCTCATAAAGCTTCCACTACTAAACTCTATACGAGTAAGTGGAAACGCTTTGTATACTGGGCATCTAGCCAAAACTTAGACCCCTTGGTAGCTCCTCTACATAAAATTTTAGAATTCTTATCTATCCTTTTTCACAAAGGAGCTTCTACTTCCACGCTAAGAGTACAGTTGGCGGCCATATCAAACTTCCATATTGGTGAGGAAGGTTCTCCCATTATGTCTCACAGACTTTGTAAGGCCTTTATGAAAGGAACCTTCCATCTTAGACTGCCTGTCAGAAAACCTATCTTTCCATGGAGCCTGAATTTGTTGCTGTCGCAACTCATGTTGCCACCTTTTGAACCTGCTTCGTCATGTCTCTTAAAGTTCTTATCGTGGAAGACGCTGTTCATCGTCGCCGTGACCTCAGCTCGTAGAGTATCAGAGTTGCAAGCATTATCGGTCAGACCACCTTACTTGATATTCCATCCAGACAGGGTCTCTTTGCGTACAAATCCATCTTTCCTTCCAAAAGTATGCTCAGTTACGAATATTAACCAGTGTATAGAACTCCCTACCTTTTTCAAGAACCATACTAACAAACTGGAGTATATGTTGCACGGATCAGCTCTTCGTCGCATTTGCAGACAATAAAAAGGGCATGGCAATTACTAAACGTACACTATCTAAATGGCTTGCTGACTGTATAACCTTTGTATACTCTAAATCAAATCAATCCTTACCCACCAAACCTAGGGCCCATTCTACCAGATCTGTCCCCACTACCTTAGCTCATGCAACTCGTTTGCCTTTGGACACTATTTGTGCAGCAGCCACATGGTCTAAGCCACATACTTTCATCACTCATTATAGAGTGGACAAAGTCTCCAAGGACAGGACATCATTTGGTTCCACTGTGCTTAGGAATGTTCTTCCATGAGTCACTCGGGGTGACGGAGCTAGGGACGCTACCCGTGTGTAAGAACAAACGGCGAGATTGAACACTCTTACATAAAGAAGTTATGTCCTTACCATAACGTTCCATGTAGAGTGTTCATCTCGCCTTTGTTCTTACATTCCCTCCCTTTCCCCCCCACGTGTTTGGAAGAACTGGTAGGATTAGAGTCTGATCGACGTGTCTTGACCCCTTCCGGGGTATATGGTCCCGTGTATCATGGGATATATGTTTAGACCATTAGTTATTGCTATGGTGAGAGAGTGTCTCTGAATGGCTGAAGAGAGTGTATACTTCTAGCACCGGAGGTGTTGGATCTTTTGGTCTGGTTTGTTTGCAAACTAGATCTGAGTAATGGCAGGGAGGATTGTGGGATATGGGCTGGTCTCGAGCTTCTCTGAGATTCAGAGCTTTGCAATTCGGCCGACCCGGAGCCGAGGATTGGTTCCGAACCTGTGTGTAAGAACAAAGGCGAGATGAACTCTCTACATGGAACGTTATGGTAAGGACATAACTTCTTTTTTTATACCTCCTTATTGTCCAACCTTTCGTACAACTCACCATACATCTTAATGTTTGCCTTCGCCGCCTCTCTCTTCACCATATGCCTCATATCCTTATACTCCTGTCTACTTTCTTCATCTTTGACAATCCCACTTCTTCGCCAACCTCTTTCTCTGTATATTTTCCTGTACTTCCTCGTTCCACCACCAGGTCTCCTTGTCCTCCTTTCTCTGTCCAGATGTCACACCAAGCATGTTTCTAGCTGTTTCCCTTACCAGCTCTGCTGTAGTTACCCAGATATTCGATAACTCTTCACTGCCACCCAGTGCCTGAACTCCACCTCACAATCATCCTTTTTCAACTTTGACCATTTGATCCTTGCCACTGCCCTCACTCTTTTCCTCCTCTTCTTGATCACCAACATCATTCTACAGACCACCATCCTTTGCTGCCTATTTACCTAGTCACTACTTTACTGTCTCCAATCTCCTTTAGACTGGCCCTCCTGCATAGGATATAATCCACCTGTGTGTGTCTTCCTCCACTCTTGTACGTCACCCTATGCTCCTCCCGCTTCTTAACTCATTCAATCCAATGAAGCTCAGGAGGTTTGCACTATAACTTCCAATGGGCGGAGCCCAAACCTTTTGACAGAATCAAATTATGTCCCATCATTTCAAACAAATGTTCATATATTTGGAACCATAGGGGTTATGAAAAAAGTATAAACGGCAAACTCTTCAGCACAAACTGTTTTTATAGTAGTAGTATTCTTTAGGTTCTAGGTCTTAAACTGAATTTTATAAGTCACAGTAAACACAGTAACTGTTACATTTATCATATTTTGTAAACAACTTACAATATCTCAGCAACCACTCAAGTTACACATATACTGCCAGCAATGTTTTCTTCATCTAGCTGAGAGCATTCATATATGGCTAAGGAGTTCTGTCTGTGTTACCTGATTGTTGAGATATTTAGAAAAATGTGAAAATTATATCTCTGTAAATTAATATCATAAAAACAACAGTTGATATCTATTTACCTGCACTAGACAGAGGTAAAATGTTAGTGCAGTTGAGTTTTCCATTGTGTAAGCTTTAAGATGAATTTTTTAAAAACCTTGTATATAGTCTTCCATCGGTATGGAAACCTGTATTGTTGTACACATATGTCATTTTGCAAAGATTTTACACTGGATACCCTTCCTGATGTAACCCTCCCCATTTATCTGGGCTTGGGACCAACACGATGAAATGCACTAGCTTATACATCCCCTGTGGCTGGGTTCATCCATCAGGGATAGTTTGTGGTATGGAAATCCCTTCCTCCTTTTCTGGGCATTCCCCAACCTCCTCAGGAACAGCTGCCTTTCTTCAGATGTACTTCAGGGCCTTTTGTCTCAAGGCAAAAGCCAAGCATTTCCCACTCCCCAAGAGGGAAGGGGTTTTATTCCAGAATGGATTTGGTTCCCAGGAAAGAAGGCACATGAAGGCCCATTCTGCACATACATCAGCTCAACACCTTTCTGGAGATCCCTTCCTTTTGCATGCTGTTTCTTCAGACTCTGTTTCATCTTCTTCTTCCTCAGGCTTTCCTGGTCTCTCTGGCTCTCAGTGATCCTTATCTTAGGTTCATAGGTTAGTACTAGGCTAATGGCCCTGGAGCCAAGTTAAGCCTAGCCCAATAGTATTCCCAGTCATCTGGCTTGCCTGATGATTAGTTCCAAGTCTTTCTGCTTCTGTTAAGGCTCATTCTACCATGGCTGTGGCTTTCTCTGGTGCTTTTTTCAAAGCCTTAGATACCAGTTCCATCCTTGAGGCTTCTACTTGAACCTCTGTTCATACCTTTACTAAGATTATAGATTAAATATTGTTTCCAGGGCTAGAGCTGCCTTTGCCAGAGCTATCCTGCATGGATTTCTTGAGGGCTGTTATGGGGCTTCCTCCTCCCAAATTTCCCTTGAGCTTTTGTACTCTCCCTTTAGTGACTGCAACAGTGATATAGAAGGACATAGTACAGCTGTGTAAAATATTACCATAACAGTAGATGTCCTTCTCTTCACTGTTGCAGTATTTGCTCCTTTCCTCCTTCCCCTTTTCTCTATTACTTCTTTTTTCCTTCTGGATGCACATGTTCCTCCCTTTCTCCTTCCTTGGACTGTTGTTCCTCCTGGGGCTATTCATTTCTGAGGTATGTACATCTGTAATGCACCTTTATACCCTGCTGCAAGCAGAAAGCATATGCATGACATACAATGTTCTTAAAAACCTAAGGCTTTGGTATACTCTCTGTCGGAATGTTGGGCTATGGCAGGGGATCCCTTTAGTGAAGAATACTGCAATATTGAAGAGAAGGGCATCAACTGTTATGGCAAGATTTTACACAAAAGTACTTTTTTATTGACTGTCATGCAACTTTACTGTACTTTTAAATTGGAGAGCACTTTTGATATTCTTCATGCTTCACTGTCCTGACGTGGGATTTCCTACTGTGGAAGCCCTTGACCGACCCAACTACCAGAGTAAAAATCTCCCTTCTTCTAAGGTTGGCGGATGCCCTTCCCTGATGCCAGTATGGTTCAGTATAAAGGGAGTCTGCCAACACCATTACATCAGTCTTTTCTTGCCATTGGAGCCTGAAACAGTGTTTCAGTGCTTCTTTCGGTCCACACAAACAAGAAGTCTTCTTAAGCTATGTACCCCACTGGGGAACTCTTTTTTGCTTTAATTCATGCCAGATAAGGTTAACAATAATCTCTACTCTGGTAAGCAAATCCCACACTGAGACTTTCATACTTTGTGTGTCAGTTGTCTAGGCCTGGATCATGGCATCCCTAGTTGTTGTTTTTGCACCCATTTCAATTCTAGGACTATCAGGCATAGGGCTGAAATCTTAACTAGGCATCTTAGTTTGTAATCTTTCTTGCTTTGTTCGATAGCATCCGCCATCCATCCTGAGGTTGAAATCCCAAAGTGTAAGAAAGACAAAGAAGAAAGACCCAGGCTTAGGGCCTTGAATGACAACTTTTCAATGTCAGGCGTTATCGCTAAGGAAGCCAAGGCACTTTCGCAGCCTCATTCTGTGACTGAGGTGGTGGCGCAGGCCTCGGTTGAGACCGTTATGGAGTCCAGCATGTTGTTGATTGCCTCAGCTTCTACACAGACCCTGGCTTTCAGTTAGTGGGTTGGGTTTGGAGTTGCTCAGCTGACCTCTGCTTCCGATGAGTGATCTTGTACCAGTGATGTTCCTTTGAGCATCAGCCTGTATCACTTCTACCAATTGGCCGATGTACCTAGGCCCAAGGCTAAAGCTATTTGTAAGAAGGGTTCTACCTCAAGCCCTATGTGTAGGCCTACAGGCTCTCACTCAGCAGGTTATCAGCAAGACCTGCTCAGGTTAGCTGAGGACCTCATCTCCTTAGTTAGAGCTAGGCAACCCCATATGGAGTTCTTCCCCAAGGAAAAGGAAGAGGGATCCTACCCCTGAAGATTTCTCTGAACCTCCTGATTCAAATGAGGATTCTGGCCAGGAGGGGTCTGTCTTTGAGGAGGGACCCTACCTTACTTCCTTTGAAGATTCAGATTCCGAGGAGATTCTGTCATCAACTTCACCTCCTGAAGACATACTTTTTGGGGAAACACTCCATGTCATGAGGGAACATTTCCAATGGGAGGGTTAAGGAGTTCCTAGACCTCCCAGAACACAAACCTTTGGCTATTCCTCTTATATTGGAGGTGGTAGAGGATGTTTCTAAGGACTCTTCCCTGAACCCAGGCTCTCTACCCCAGCCCTTTGAAAACCAGACAGGTTTTACACGGTGCTGGACTCAAAAACCCCTCTGCTGACAGAGGTTGTCAGTCCAGGTACCAAGGGAGCAAAAGTCAGTTCTCCTAAGAATCCTTTAGATACTGATAAGGAAATCAGGGCCCTTGATAGGTTTGGTAAAAAAAAGTCTACACCTCCGCTACCCTAGCCATGAGAGCCCGTAACTGCCAGTTTGGTATGATAAAATACCAACAAAGTATTTTAGAAAAAATTAAACAAAAGATCCTCCTCCCCCCAGTGGAGGAGAAGAACATTTCTAATGAATTATTGGACCTTTGTCATTCCAGATCCCAGGAGGCTGAATACTTTTACACTGTAGTTGTAATGCTGTGGAGGCCTCTAGCTGAGCTGCCATATCTGGCTCTGCCATTAGGAGACATGCTTGGCTTAAAGAACAGACCCTGGCAGACCATGTCAAATCTAAATTTCTAGATGCACCCCTGGATAAGGACTTTGTTTTTGGGCCAAGGGCTGAGGCTGTGCTAAAATGACAGAAGATAAAGTGAAATCTATGCAAACTGTCAAGGACTTCCTCCAAGTTCAGCATTCTAGGTGTAGTAGGAAATTTCCCACTAAACACTGGTCCTTTCCCTCTCACTCAAAAGGTGGCCAGAGGAAGCCTCAGTGGGAAAGGCATCAAAGGCAGCTGCAATCACAAAGGCCTAGGCAGTGGTCTTCAGGGCTCCCCAGGCAGGGGAGTTCTAGGCCACAGGGCCCTGGTGGAGAGCAGCAATGACTATTTCTTTCCCCTACCCCACCCCCCACCTTCTCCAGAAAAGATAGGAGGAAGACTAGGAGGAAGGCCATCACTGTTCAAATAAAACTAGTCCCTCATTACTTCAGACAAGTGAGTTCTGAAGGTTATCTTAGATGGCTACAAGCTCATTTTAAAAGAGCCATTAAGATACTCTGGTTACCCAGATGTTCCACAAAATCAAAGAGCAGAGGCTGTTTCTCAGTTTTACAACGTGTGCTCACAGGACTCTGTGGAGCCAGTACCAGATCATCAAACAGGGAAAGGGTTCTACTCCCGGCTATTCCTGGTTCCCAGAAAGGAAGACTCTTAGCACCCTATCCTAGACCTGTCCACTGCTGGTACCAAAATTCAGAATGTTGACTCTTCAAAAACTTCTCCCTGTGATAGCCATTCAGGCCTTAATGGTCACCTTGGACATAAAAGATGCTTACTTGCACATTCCTATAGAGGAATCTTGCAGAAGTTTTCTTCGCTTCAGGGCAGGTACCAGTCACTGGTACTGATATCATTTTCTGCACCACCTTTTGGCTTGTCTTCTGCTCCCAGGATCTTCACAAAATGTGAAGCTCCTGTAATCACCTTCTGCAGGACAAGAGGGCTCTAAATATACCCCTATCCAGATAACTGCCTCATTCAAGCCACTAGTCAGTCAAAGCTCCTCAAGGATCTGGCCTTCACTCAGACCCTCCTCACCTCTTTGGGGTTTGTAAATCTTGGTAAAGCCAACACAGAGCCATCCATAAGGACAGTTTTCCTAGGGGATCTTCTGGATTCCTCCCTTCAAAAGGCCTTCCTCCCTCCAGAATATGTCTCCTTGACTCACTACTTCCAAAACATTATGCAGATACAATATCTCTCAGCCAGTGGATTCCTCAGAGCATTAGACTACATGGCATCTTGTATCTCATGATCCCTCTGCCCATGCTATACATGAAGCTCTTATGGTACCTCAAGAATCTGTGGTGCCTATCTCATGATTTGTATCTCATGATCTCTCTGGCCATGGTATACATGAAGCTCTAGTGATACCTCAAGAATATGTGATGCCAGCACTCACAGTCCCTGGAGACAGAAATACCACAGATCCCTTGCCTCAATGATGAATTTGCACGATAGACACAGGCATGTGCCCAGAACCAGGGTCTCCCCTTTAGGTTCATCCTTAAGGGCCAGTCTTTAACCATAGATGCGGCAGAGACAGCCTGGGGGGCTCATTTCCAACACATTCAGTCCCAGGGCAGATGGGAAGATCAGTTTAGACACAAGCACATAAACTGGAAAGAACTTATTGCATTGCAAAAGGGCATAGTGGCTTTCAAGGATCAGTGGCAACCAGGGGTCCTGCTTGTCAAAACAGAAAACACCACAGTTATATGGTACATAAACAAACAAGGGGGCATCCACTCTTACCCTCTTTCTTGACTAGCGATGCAGGTCTGGGAGAGAGCTCACTCTCTGGGGATGCATGTCATGGCACAATACCTCCCAGGCACTCAAAACACTCTAGCAGATCATTTCAGCAGGAACTTGATGGATCCCCATGAATGGCATCTGCATCAGGAAACATTTCTCAGCATAGTCCAGAAATGAGGATCCTCACAGATAGACCTCTTTGCCACCAAAGAAAGTGCTCAACTGAAAAGATTCTATTCCAGGAGCCGACTGCCCACAGCCTGGAGGACAGATGCATTCTCCTTACTTTGGAGCCACCTGTTCCTTTATGATGCAGTCCCCCCCCCCCCCGCTTCTTCCTCCAAGAGTCCTCATAAAAATCAGGGAAGAAGACACAAGGGTCATCCTGATAGCCCCAGATTGGCCCAGGCAGCACTGGTATCCTCTGCTACTGAGTTTAACCAATGGCAAACCATGGCAGTTACCTCAGAGAGTGGATCTTCTGACTCAGGTCAAGGGGAGGTTTGTACATCCCGAACTACAGACTCTCAAACTGTCAGCCTGGATAATTCCACAAAATACTACTCTGAGCTTACCCTAAGTAGACAAATTCAAGACATTGTCAAAGAGGCTAGAAGACCTAGTACTAGGAAATCATACTCAGCCAAGTGGAAAATATTCTTTATTTGGTGTCAGCAGCAAGGCCTCAGTCATAAATCAGCCAATATTTCTACCATATTAGATTACCTGCCTACCCTGGTGGACAGAGGCCTATCCTTTTCTTCCATCAAGATTCACACCTCTGCCATTTCAGCCCACATCCCTACTCTTCCTCCTATCTTTTCCCACCCTCTGATGAAACAATTCCTTAGGGGAGTGGTCCACCTCAGACCTCCCAGGACAAAACCTACAGTTCGGCGGGACCTCCAAAACAACAAAGTGTAAAGTCTTCTCATCTTCTCTTTGTCAATTATTTAAAAATGTGTAGCTCATCAGATGAGGAATTGAAAGCACAACTGCAAGTTGTCAAAACTTTTTAGATGATATTAGAATGTCATTTGATCTTGATAAATGTGTAAAAGCAACCTTTAAAGCAGGAAAACTGCAACACCAGGAAAACATCAGTTTGGGACAAGAATATGATATAAAAGAACTTGAGCAAGAAGGAGTATATAAATATTTAGGAATTGATGAAGGATCAACAATAAAACACGAACAAATGCAAATAAAACTTAGTAAGTAATATTTCAGAAGACTTATTAAATTAATCCTGAAAACAGCATTGACATCAAGGAACAAAATCCAAGCTATAAACCAGATTTCTCTTCCTTACAGTTTTGGAGTGATTGACTGGCCCCAAAACATGTTGGATAGATTAGATAGGAAAACAAGAAGGATGCTTCATGTTCACCAAATGATCTTTAAAAATCAGTGCATACCAAGATTATATATTCACCATTTGGAAGGAGGGATGGGCCTCCTTGAAACTGATTACATTTATAGAACTGCAACTGTGGGACTCCACACATATCTGCTGATCTCACAAGACCCAAACGTAGTGAAAGTTTTGAAACATGAGGAGAATAAATCTAAGATTACTTCTCTGCTTAATCTAGCAGAAGCATATCGGCATCAAACAGGAATGGAAATCAACCCAGAAGTATTTAAAAGTCAGGCAGCAAGTGAATGTGGCAAAAAACAAAAGAAAATATAAGATGAAGTACCAGATGAGAAGGCAAGAAATGAGGAAAATGCATAAATATAGTTGCAAGTATAGAAAACTTCTGGAAGAACCTCATGTTGATCGGGAACGAACTCAGGAATGGTTATGGAAAGGCGAATTTAAACCAAGAGATGAAAGGTTAATATTGGCAGCACAAGATAGTGGGCTACGTACATGCTGGTT
Source organism: Protopterus annectens (assembly GCF_019279795.1). Classification (NCBI taxonomy): domain Eukaryota; kingdom Metazoa; phylum Chordata; order Ceratodontiformes; family Protopteridae; genus Protopterus; species Protopterus annectens. The sequence continues at coordinate 1,714,459,624 of NC_056731.1, read as the reverse complement.
TACAAAGTCCATTGAACATGTGGGAGAAACAGACAAATGTAGGTTTTGTAAAACAGAATTGGAAACAGTTGCACACCTTGTTGCTGGCTGCGACATACTAATGGCAGAAGGACTGCATACTGAAAGGCATAATAATGTGGCAAGACTGCTGCACTGAAGGTTGTGCAAATATTATGGTACTGAAGTGGCTGAAGAACACTGGAAACATGAGCCACAAAGCATTAAAGAAAATGATGGTCTACATCACATGGGATCATCCATTACCGACAGTTCAAAAGATGGATGTTAGAAAACTGGATGTAGTGGTCCAAAAAAGAAGAAAAAAGTAGCATTGATCATTGAAATAACCATACCCAATGACTACAGTGTCCTGTGTACAGAGACACAAAGTCATAAAATGTCAGGATTTGCAAGCAGAAATATGAGCAATGTGGAAGAAGGATATCCAGATAGTTCCAATAGTAGTAGGAGCAATGGGTCTGTGACGCCCCTGCCATGGTCCAGCAATCAAGGAGCCTCAATCCTCACCGCTAACACCAGAGAGGACATCTCAAGAGAGGAAAGGATAACAAATGCACACAGTAAAGTGCAATTTCCTCTTAAGAGCACACAGAGATCACAGTCAGTCTGGGGCTGGTCACTCCCTTGCTCTCCAGGTCCCCAATAAGACTCCCCACTGGCACAGCTATAGGGTCCAGATCTCAGCCTAGCTGACAAGCTAACCTCCAGTGCCCTCTCTGTCCAACCAGTGCTTCATGTACCCAAGTAGCTGACACACACACACTTTGAGATAAGTATTTATACAACTTCACAGACACTCCTGGGAAAGGCTGACACAGATTCTCCAGCTGTGTCCATATACCCAGACTATATGGTAGTAATTACTACCACCACCAGCTAATAATTATCAGCTACCCAAAGGCCCTTAAAAGGGTGTCCAATTATTACTGTGCTAGATAATGTTTGTATAGAATCTGTTTAACTATGTATAGTCACATACAGCCTTGTAGCTGAATGAAATGTCTAACTTTCTGCGATTTATAATGTTCTCAAAGTTTATTATCTTGTATGTGTTATGTATTCAAAGTTTGTTCAACTTATATGTGCTATGTGGAGCTTTTCTCCTGGGGCCTCCGCTGAAAAAGGACATGTGTCCCGTTGGACCTTCCCAGTAATCAAATGTAAAATAAAATAAATAAAAATAAAATATCCTTTTACTTTGGCAAGAATCATGCATGCATTGCATCCTTAAGACTATCTAAATTCTTTCTTAAAGGAACCTTTCTATTATGTTCCCCCACTTAGAGACCCAGTTCCTCTCTGGGATATCGCCATTTTACTGCAAGCCCTAACTAGTCATCCATTTGAACATACTGCCAGGGTTGATTTAATTTTTTTTTATCATGGAACCTCTATTCTTAGTTGCTTTTACTTCTGCTAGATGAATTTCTGAGCTCCATGCCTTTTCTGCAAAACCTCCGTACTTTGTTTTTCACAAAGACAGAGTCTGTCTGAGAATCGGGTCTATATTATATAACCGAAGTTTTATAACTTCGAATAACATATGATCGACACCATGTGGTCGAAGTTATAAAACTTCGAATATATATAAAAAATAAATAAAATGAGAAAACACAAAGCTAAGGGTTGTAAGTAGGGGGCAAGCCCCCCTGCAGCCCCCGCTCTTTAAATATACCAACTCTGAGACCACACTATAATGGGGTAAAGGGAAGATTTCCCTTTACTGCACTGTAGTGCGATCTCGGAGTTGGTATATTTAAAGAGCGGGGGGTATGGGGGTGCAGGGGGGGGCCTTTCCCCCTGCTTTAAAGTGTCAGGTAACTTTTTTTTTTATATATTTTTTTATACATATTGAAAGTTTTCTAACTTCGACCATATGGAGTCGATCATATGGTATTCGAAGTTATAAAACTTTGGATGTTAAGTTGTCAATCTCGCCTTCATTCTTGCTGGATGGGTTCGGAGCCGATCCTCGGCTCCGACTCGGCACTTGCTTTAGCTCGAGAACTCCTTTTACCAGCTCGAGGCAACCCTATATCCCATGATGCAAGGCGGAACTACCCCAGATCTCGTTTGCCGCTTAGCGAAAGAGGTCTCCTTTGCCAGCTGAGGTAAGTTTTTTCTTGGTAAAATAAGAAAAAGTGTAGTTAGGGGTTTATTTTTTCCCTTTAGTGTTAGTTTAGTCTGTACTTAGTTACAGCCCACCCTATTCCCTTCCTTTTAAACTTTTATAAAAAATTTCAGTTTAAAGTTTTTAGTCAGGCCTAGTTCCCAAGTTATTCCCTTCCTGTGTGTCTGTGTAAGGGATTAATTGGTGTGTTTGTTGGGACTGTTTGTGTTTTTCCTTCTAGGATGTCAAAAGAAGGCAAGGTCTCAGGCTTCAAGAAGTGTGACCAGTGCTGTCAGAAAATGTCTCTGACAGACGGTCACACTTCTTGTGTTTATTGCCTGGGGCCTTTGCACCTGCAGGACTCCTGTGCGTTGTGTCATGCTTTTAGCCAGAGAGTCCTGCAGGAAAGGAGGAACAAATTAATCCTCCGAGGTTTACTTAAACCTGAAGGTTCTCCTCCTAAGTCAGGGTCAGGAAAACCTCTTAAGCCACCGAAGGTTCAGGCTACAGTGTCCAAGCCTCCTCCGGTGGCTCCGGCTCCGTCGGAGCCGATATCGGCTCCGGCTGGAGTCGATACTTCTGTTCGAGTAGTGGGTTCGGTGCCGGCCGGCTCCGATACCCTGACTACTGTGGCCTTGTCGGCCCCAGCTGGAGCCGACGCTGTATCCAGCATCGGAGCCGAGAAATCCTCGGCTCCATCTGGAGTTCTAGGGACTTCGGCTCCGATGGCTTCGACCCGTAAGAGATCTCGGTCCCCCTCTATTATGAGTATCCATTCGGCTCTGGGATCTCCTCTTTTGTCGGAGCGGAGCCATCAGAGCCGATCTTCGAGATCTTCCAGGCTGTCTGACCACGATTTGGAGAGGGTGGTAAGCAGGCTGTTGAAGTCTCAGGCACTGGCCCAAATGCTCCATAGCCCGTCTCAACAGACTTCGGCTATAGCCCCGATTCTTGAGATTCCTCCTCCGACTCCACACCAGAGTTCGGAGCCGGAGCTTCTTGGGACAGCGACTGTTTTGATGCTGGAGCCGATACATCCTTCGGCTCCGTCGTCTTCGGCTCTGATCTCCTCCTTGAGACCTTCCTTGGAGGGATCCGGTCGTCGGGTTTCCACTGTTGGCTCCGAGGGGGCTAGTGGCATCGGACCCTTGTCCGACCCCGCTCTCCCTCTCGGGGCTTCGGCTTTGGTAAGCTCGGCGCTGACATCGGCCTCGGAGCCTTCTCTCTCCTTGGAGCCGACCATTCCTGTTTCTTCGGAGCGGGTGTGTTCCGGTCTCCCGGGGAGAGGAGCCTTTGAGGTGATGAGGAGTGTCCTGGCCTCTGAGCCTGGTCAACGGTCTATCCCTCTAGCTCCTCCCTCAGCAGTGCCTGCAGATGCCTCTTGCCAGCCTCTTGCTCTCAGGCCCAGGGATCCATCCCCCCAGGTTTCCCCACTGGGAATTTCCTCCTCTTCCGAGGTTTCTCCTGACCCTGCAGGGGAACCCCCTCGGAAGAGGACGTGTAAGAGGAAACACACAGACTCCCCTGAGTCTACCACATCTGATACTGACTTAGATGAGTCGGAGGGTTCCCCACGGTCCCCCTCTGAGGATGTCTCCTTTTCAGACATCCTTGAGCTCCTCAAACAGAGGGGGAATTGGCCCTCCATTGACCCCTCCGAGGATGAGTCGGTATACCTGGAGGCTTTTGGATCCCGACCCTCCACCTCCTGGGTGTCTCCGCCTTCGACCCACTCATGCAGGTAGTGGCTCGGAAGGCGTGGGCGGCTCCAGATTCTGTGGAACCTGTTCCCAGGAGACCATCCAAGTTCATCACGGCCCCTTCGGATAAACAGTTCCTGTCCAAAGGTGTCTCTGTGGATGCTATGGTGGTGGCGGCGGCCACTAAGAAGGAACTGGCGGATCCTTCAGTGCCTGTCCATCCTCCTAATAAGGATTCTAGGACCATGGACAGGTATGGAAAGCGGATGTTTTCTTCAGCGACCTTTGCTATGCGTTCGCTGAATTACCTTTGTCACTTCACCAGGCTTCAACGAGATATTCTCAAGGAACTGGGAGAAGTAGTCCAGGATCCTTCTGCTGCTGGGGCTCAGGAAAAGATTGCCTCACAGCTTGCTATCCTGAATTCCATATCTAACTCCTCCATGCGGCTCATATCTTATGCGGCCGATGATGGAGCGAGCAGGGCCGCAGGCACAGGTGTTGCTCTTAGACGCCAAGCCTGGATGCGGCTGTGTAATTTTGCGGACCCCTTTAAGGCGTCCTTCACCAACACCCCCTTTGACGGTTCGGCTTTGTTCGGACCTCAGGTGAAGGATACTTTGACCAGATGTGAGCAGGATGGTAAAACTCTTTCTGCCGTTGGAGTCCAGTTTTCCACTCCTTCTAGACCTTACCCCAAGGGTCAGAAGGGGGGGAAGATGTGGTTCCGAAAAGCCCAAGGAGCTACACCGGACACACGTGGTCAGTTTACCCCCAGAGGCAGAGGGGTAACAATAATAGACGCCCTAGAGGCAGGGGGGGGTCCTCAGAACCAGGGCAACAGGGAGTCTCTTCCTGAGAAGCCCTTTCAGCATCCCTGAGGTGTTGCCCGACTGTCCACCCTTGGAGGCAGTCGGGGAAGAATTTCACTGTACCCAGTAGCCTGGCAATCCCTATCCCAAGAGAAGTGGGTACAGTCGATCATATCCGAGGGTTACAAAATCCCCTTCGAAAGGTTTCCCGTACCTCTACAATCCCTTCCAGACATCTCACCCGGTCAAAGGGATTTGGCAAGACAGGAAGTTTCAAAACTCCTGGAAAAAAGAGCCATCCAAACAGTGCCGGCAGACCAAGTAGGATCCGGCTTCTACTCAAGATTCTTTTTGGTCCCCAAAAGGACGGGAGATTGGAGACCGACAAGTCTGTCAAGAAGGCAAGATTCCGGATGGTCACGCTGCAATCCATTCTGCCCTTTCTGGGCAAGGACAACTGGATGTGCTCTATAGACCTTCAGGATGCGTACTATCACATAAAGATTCACAGATGCTCCAGAAGGTTTCTCCGCTTTCGGCTGGGAGCCAGTCATTACCAATTCAGAGCACTGCCCTTTGGCCTCACTTCAGCCCCCAGAGTGTTCACCAAATGCATGGCAGTCGTCACAGCTCACCTGAGACGTCGAGGATTCCAGGTGTTTCCTTATTTGGACGACTGGCTCCTCTCCGCCACCACCAAGCATCAGCTTCTTCAGTCCAGAGACTACACCCTACAGCTTTGCAAGAAACTGGGAATTTCGGTAAATTTCGAAAAATCCTCTCTGCTGCCTTGCCAATCTATCATTTTTATAGAGGCAGAGTTAAATAACCACAAAATGTTAGCCAGGCTAACAGATCAAAGGATTCTGGACATCCAGAAATTTGTTCAGCTTCTGTTACTAAGCAACAAGATCAAAGCCAGGTTTGTCTTGAAAGTTCTAGGCCTAATGGCTGCGGCCATTGTTCTTCTTCCACTGGCTCGCTTCCACATGCGTCTCCTGCAGTGGATGTTATTCACGCAGTGGTCGTACCACAATCTGCCTATGAGACACGAAATCTTGGTAACACAGTCGTGCAGGGCTCATCTACGATGGTGGATATCTTCCCCTCTTCTTCATCAGGGCCGACCCTTTGTTCCCCCTCCTCCAGTTGCCACAGTCACCACAGATGCCTCCCTGATCGGGTGGGGGGGGCATTATCAGGGCAGGATGGTCCACGGGACGTGGCAACCCATAGAATACCATCTGCACATAAATGTCCTGGAGATGAGAGCAGTGCTTTTAACGTTGCAAGCCCTCGACGACTTTCTTCCCACAGGGACTATTGCAGTACAGACGGACAACATGTCCGTGGTCTGGTACATCAACAAACAGGGCGGAACCAGGTCCTATCCCTTATGTCCAGAAGCTCTCAGACTTTGGCAATGGGCGATCTCTTCTCAGCGGTTTCTGATAGCAACGCACATCGCCGGCAGGTCCAACCTATTGGCGGACAGGCTAAGCAGATCTATTCTGATGCCTCACGAGTGGTCTCTCAATCAATCTGTAGTAGATCAGATTTTTCTGAAGTGGGGCACTCCTTGTTGCGATCTTTTCGCTACCCCTCAAAACAGCAAGTGCCTAGATTACTTCACACTATTTCCCCTTCCAGGCCAACCCTTGAGAGACTCTCTAACCCAGGATTGGCCTCGGGGACTTCTTTATGCTTTTCCTCCCTTTCCATTGATTCCACAAGTCATTCAGAAAGCCACCGTTTTGAGAGCAAAATTGATCCTCATTGCTCCATATTGGCCTCGACAAATTTGGTTTCCGTCTCTACATCGTCATCTTCTGGTGCAGCCCTGGCATCTGGACCCAGTTCCGGATCTTTTGATCCACCAGTCGGGTCAGCAGCACCGGGCCATTCATTCTCTCAACCTCACTGCTTGGTTGCTCCACTTCCTTCCTAGCCAGGCTACCAATGATTTCTGACTCAGTCAGAGACATTTTAGTGTCTTCTTTAAAGTCGTCCACTAGAACTATTTATGCTAGCAAGTGGCGACGTTTTTCAATTTGGGCAAACGCCAGAAATATTGATCCTTTTACCGCTCCTGTACATTCTGTTTTGGATTTCCTGGCGGTGGTTTTTCATTCAGGATCCTCGTCATCTACAGTCAAAGTACAGCTGGCTGCTATTTCCAAGTATCATGTTGGCTTGCATGACAATAACATCATGTCTCATAGGTTATTCAAGGCCTTTTTAAGAGGAGTTTTTCTCCTAAAACCGCCTGTGAAACATCCTCCTCCGCAATGGGATCTGAACTTAATGTTGGCATCCCTAATTCTACCTCCTTTCGAACCGTCTGCTACGTGTTCATTAAAGTTATTGACGTGGAAAACTATATTTTTACTGGCTGTTACTTCTGCAAGAAGAGTTTCTGAGATTCAGGCCCTCTGTATTCGTTCACCTTATCTGGTTTTTCATAAGGATTGGGTTTCGCTAAGAACTAACCCTTCCTTTCTTCCCAAGGTTGTATCTCAAACCAATATTAACCAATCTATTGATCTACCAGTTTTCTTTCCTAACTATTCTGACAGAGCTGAACAGAAGCTGCACTTTTGGATGTTCATCGTCAGCTCAGGTACTACTTGCATAGGACTAAACAAATCAGAAAATCAGACCAATTGTTTGTCTCCTATGCAGAAAACAGGTTAGGTCTTCCAGTTTCTAAAGTGACCTTATCTAGATGGTTGACTTCCACCATTTCCTATGTGTACTCTCTAAGGGGCAAACAACTATCTTCTAAGCCAAAAGCACATTCCACCAGGAGTCTATCCACTTCTGTAGCCTTTCAGGATAGACTTCCCATTGACACTATTTGTGCAGCAGCTACTTGGGCCACGCCTCATACCTTTGTGTCTCATTACAAGTTGGATTTGGCCTCCAGAGATAGGGCCAGTTTTGGTTCCACAGTTCTCAAGAGTCTGTTCCATTGAGCCACCCGGGATACAGGTGCTAGGGACGCGGTCCCATCCAGCAAGAATGAAGGCGAGATTGACAACTTAACATTTAGAAGTTATGTACCTACCATAACGTTCCATGTTAGTTGTCTTCTCGCCTTCTTTCTTGGCCCCTCCCTCCTTCCCCTGGCCTGGACAGATCTTGAGAGTTCCTATTAGATTGCTTCCTCTGGAGCATTGTTATGAGGACTTCTTTTAGGAACCATGGTTCCTAATTATGTTAGGATAGTCTTTAGCAGGGTCAGTTAGCTGCCAAACGAGATCTGAGGTAGTTCCGCCTTGCATCATGGGATATAGGGTTGCCTCGAGCTGGTAAAAGGAGTTCTCGAGCTAAAGCAAGTGCCGAGTCGGAGTCGAGGATCGGCTCCGAACCCATCCAGCAAGAAAGAAGGCGAGAGAAGACAACTAACATGGAACGTTATGGTAGGTACATAACTTCTAATTATATAATATAGACTCCTGAGAATCAACCCTTCTTTTCTTCTAAGTGTGGCTTCTGAATCCTCTATCAACCAATCCATAAATCGTTTTGTGTTTTTTCCCAAAGTTTAAACAAAGGTGAATATACATTACACTTACTAGATGTTCGCCATCAGTTAAGATTCTATTTACATTGGACCAGAGTTTTCAGGAAAACCGATCAGTTATCAGGAGTTACACTCTACTGTTGGTTATCTGAGGGTATATCTCATGTTTACAAATAGATGGATTTGTCTTTGCCTGTTTCCACAGAAGACCACTCTACTAGATCAGTCACTTTGTGGACAGCCTTCTTTTCCAGAGTACCTCTTGATGACATTTGTATAGCAGCTTCTTGGTTTAAGGTCCATACCTTCAATTCAAATGATAAATTAGACATACAGTCCAGATCAGAGACATCTTTTGGTTCAGCTGTGGTTGGAAATATCCTTCCATGTACCATTCAAGTGTTACAGTAGCTGAAGACCCTGTCCCACACATTGAGACACAGATGGAAAAGACAACATCAGATACAGAAGTTATGTAGTCAGCATAATGATAGGTTTGTGTTGTCTGTTTCTATCCTCCTTAAACTCCCAACCCACCTTCCCTGTTCCGTTTGTCTTATGGCATTTGATATGCGCTTTCCTGGACTTCTCTCTGTCTGTCTTAGCCTTGGCTCCTAGAGGTTCCTTTTCAAGACCTAGTTTTTCAGCTGTTTCTTTTTTTACCTCTGTTTTTGACACTGTATAGTTGCCTTTTTTCATGGGGCAAACTCAATCTGATGTAGGGATTCTGGGCTGGGGGGAGCCTGATCAATGGATCCAAAAGATCCAAAGACCCATACATTGAGGAAGGATGGAAACAGACTATACAGATCTGTCATTATGGTGAGTACATAACTTTTGCTTTTGCCTCTATTCTGAGACAGAAGCAATTTTGGATCAGCAAATATACTGATGATTGTAAGATAGGCTTTACTGTTACATTTGACAATGATTTTAATATTATAAAGAGGTACATGACTGATATTTGTGAATGGGCTGTGTTAACTGGCTTTAAGGTTAGTTCTGACAATCACAACATAATATATTTTAGAAAACCCTGAATAGTGAAACCTTTGTATTTGAGACTGAATATATTAAAGGTAAGTACTTATTGCAAAGGCTTGGAAATTGTATCAGATAACTTGGAAAACATGCTGACACTATCGTAAAGAGACCAATAAAATAACTAGGCATAATGATAAGAAATCTAGCAAAAAGGGATACACATTGCTTGACTTCATTATTTAAAATATGTGTGTGCCCAAGTTTAGAATACAGTATCTTCTGTATTTATATGGCCAAACATTTAATGAAAATAGAGGCTGTAAAGTGAAAATTTATGAAGAAAATGTTATATCCTGTGGAAGTGGAATATACAAACAGCTATAAGTATCTTAATTTGTGTACACTATATTTCCATTATATCAGGGGAAATTTGTATTTGGATACAAGAAATTTCATTATGAATTCTTTCAACATGTAATTAATTTGAGAACTTATAAAAATAACTCATTGTAGCCACCTTGACTGATGTATCTCAGGCTGTGGTAGCCACCTTGGTTCATGTGTCTCAGGGTGTAGACACCACCTAGCCTGAAATTGAATAGCCTATCAGAGTTATTAATGGCTTGGTTCTTCAGAGTGAACCTTAAAGTCTCAGGATACTGGCTGTTGGAAGCAGTCATGATAGGTGACAGTTCTTTCCAGGCCTTCCACTGGGCCCAGCAGGCTTGATGGTCTAGAGTGAGGAGGGTCCACTAGTTCACTTCATTCCAGAGTCCACAGTTCTGGCTGTAGACTTCAGACAGTGGCTTGAAGTCCGATGGGTCCTGTTCTCAGAGGTGCAGAAGCGCATACTTCAGGAACTATCCTAATGCCAGCAACGGGCAGCTTGCAAGCCTGTCAAATCCATATGCCACTCTTGGTAGGTGACCCCCAATCTCATTACACATGGCATCTATCCTCTGCATGTTTAGCGTCACATATTTTCCCATGTGCATACATGCCCATTTTGGAGGTGGGGGCATTGAGGGTCTCCCTTGCCTGTACCTCTTGATAGGAGTCAGGAGACACAGAAGCCATTATCTCTAAGACAGATAAAGATAATGAGATTTCTCTTTTTCCCTTCTTACAGCTGTCCAGCAGATGATGTCCTCATTTGAAAAACTTTAAGGATCATGAAGCCTACTTTGGATTAGCATGAGACCCTGCCCTCCCATTCTGTTGCATAGAAATGTCTGTGAGTATCTCGGAAAGAAGAAGGCTAAGTCTTAGAAAATACTCAGGAGCCCATATTTAGTAATACCATTTATACAGCCTGGAAGCACCCAGATTCTGCTCTCTTAGCTTCAAAGAAGATAGGTGTCCTTTACAAGCCTCAGGTTGAGTCGAGTTGAATCCTGACAAACCATCCAAGTATAATCTCCTCTCTGGGCATCTGTATAGGACCCTGAGACCATAACACTTTACGATTAACAAGGAGAATAAAGATTTAAATAGCATATCAAGACTATATTCTCCTTTGCCTCTTTGTGGCCTATCTCTCTCAAATATTCATCTCATATGTCCAGGTCCCATTTCTTCATAGTGGATCAGTCTGCATCCAAAGTATCACTCTCTCTATATTTCTTGAACCCCCCCTCACATTTCATCATCCCCCTTTCTACTGTGAATTATAATCTTCTGCTTATGATATGTATATAAGCCTTAACTGTGTAGCTCTGAAGTATCCCTTCAAATCAGGTAATCCTAAACCGCCTTTGTCTGTTGGGAGGATTAGCTTATTCCACTTATCTCTTGATCTTTACCCCTCACAGATAAATCCCTTCATCTCTTTAGTAATTATAGTCCACAACTTCTCCTCTAGTTGATAAATATGTCTAAACTGTATATAAAACTAAAGAGACTAAAAACATTTCACTGCCTGTGTATTATTATCCATATCCATAAATGAGTGCTTCCAGTTTCTCTGGTTTTGTATTATCTTTTGTTTAGTCTTTTCCCACGTATCCATAGCTGCCATAACAGAATCCTTTTTAATCCATACTCCTAAATAATTCATCTTATCATGCCTCCATAAATGTGGGTATTGCCAAACCAATCCATGCTTGAGTACATAATTTATGGCTATAATCGTTTTACCTTCATTAATTTTATATCCTGGAAAGACTTGAAACTATCTCAAAATGTTCCACAACAGTGGGGTATCCTTTTCTGGATTTATTAGTTACAAAATAGTATCATCCACAAATAAGGCCAAATTTTCTTGATTACCATACCAATTATATCCTTGCATTTCTGAGTCTCTTATTTTTTTATGCCAGTGGCTCTAAATATAAAGCAAATAACAAAGGGGAAAGGGTACACCCCTTCCTGGTTCCGCTGTTAAAATATAATTTATCAGAGAGGATTCCTTCCACTCTAATTCTTGCCTCCAATCCTTCATCTATCCTCCTAATTAACTTTATTATTGTGTTAGGGAATGAACGTGCTGCCATTGTTCTACTCATAAAATACCAGCTTACTCTGATGAATACTTTCTCTGCACTATAACACATCAACAATAGAGGTATTTTCTTACATTCTACATCATTATAGATCATCACTGTTCTGTTAATGTTAAATGTGTGCTTCAATTCCACAAAACCACATTGATCCATGTCTATCAGTTTTGGCAACACTTTTCACATTATTTTAGTTATTATAGATATAACCTCATTCTACCCAGTACAGGGAGAGCATTTGAGAAGGCCAATCAGCTTAGTTTCTGCTACTCCTTTCTCTCTTTCCTTTCTCTCTTTCCAAAAAAAAAAAAAAAAATGTATCTGCTTTTACTGTATTTGTGTTTTTTCCTACTTTATTTTGCTTTTGCGTCATCTTAAAAGTACTCAATTGTATTTATTACTGCTAGGTGTAACTCATTGTAAGCCTTTTAGTTTAAGCACCTGGGCTTCAGACCAGTTTTACATTAGGAAGGTTTGTGGTCTGCACTGTAGTGGCAGAACAGGTAGCTTACATCCTTCTAAGTTGGGAACTGCTGATTGAGGGCTCAGTGTCTGTTATTCTAAAAGTGTATTAATTCTGGTTTAAGCAATTGGGCTTGAGGCCAGTTATTTTACATTAAGAGGGTTTGTGTTCTGCACTCTTGTGGGAGGAGAGGCTGGACTCTGTCCTTCTGAGCTGGGAATTTCTGGTTAAAGCTTATAGTGCCTGCATATTTGAACTGCTTCTTACTGAAATTGGTACACCTCGTTTGCTGTAGCATAGCCTAGATCCAGGCCTGCTGAATCTAGCTTTGTTTGTATAACTTGAGCACTAATCCAGGCATTCTTTAAAGTATTCAGTTATATTTATTACTGCTGGTAGTAACTTGATTAAAGTGTAGCTATCATTTCTAAGTCTTTTGGATTAAGCACTTGGGCTTCAGACCAGTTGTTTTACATTAGGAAGGTTTGTGGCCTGCACTGTGATGGCAGGACAGGTAGCTTACATCCTTCTAAGTTGGGAACTGCTGATTGAGAGCTCAGTGTCTGTTATTCTAAAAGTGTATTAGTTCTGGTTTAAGCACTTGGGCTTCAGGCCAGTTATTTTACGTTAAGAAGGATTGCGGTCTGCACTCTTGTGGGAGGAGAGGCTGGACTCTGCCCTTCTGAGCAGGGAATTTCTGGTTAGAGGCTTATAGTGCCTGCATATTCTAACTGTTTCTTACTGAAATTGGTACACCTTGTTTGCTGTAGCATAGACTAGATCCAGGCCTGCTGAATCTAGCTTTATTTTTATGCTTGTTGTTTGTTTATTTCCTGAAACGCTAATTCCACCTAAAACGCGGCCTTTTAGCACTTCTGTGGATCCCTAGTGATATCTGCATTGCTTACTGTACTTATTTCCTTGTTTCACTTGAAAGAAAGTTACTGTTTGTCATTTTGCATTTAAGTTACCTGTAACACATTGCATTTAAGTTACCTGGCACTTGCTCACTAAAGCAATTATATAAGTCAGCTCTAAAAATTAAAAGCACTACACCCTCACAAACTCCCCTTGAGTACCTTGTTCCCCATTGGCCCTTTTTTCAATTATAAAGGAATTCCCAATACTATTCTAGCATGTCCAAAGGTCAGTTGTCAATCTCCTCTCCGGTCCAGCTGGTGAATCTGGGAATCTTGAGGCAATGTTACAACTGCCTCATGTACACAGACAACCCTCTCCTCCTCCCAACAAATTCCAACACATGTGAGAGATGCAACCATATAGCCAAACTGGAGGCTAAGCTCTCTCAACTCATTACTGGCGTAACCAGTCAGGAGGAGAAGGAAACCACACTCACTACAATTCCAGTCTCACATAGACCTACCACGACAACAAACCAAACACATAAACACACAAAAACATACTCGGAGGCTCTAAATAAAAATCTGCTTAAGCAGCAGAGACCTCCAAAGCAGACACCCAAGAAACCGCTACCCCAAAACAAAACACATGCAACACATAGCTCACAAAGCCAGTGTGCCGAACAGTCACAGCCCTTAAGGCTAAACAACACACCTGATACACTTGTAATAGGTGACTCTATCGTCAGGCACACTGACGTCCCGCTCACCAGGCTGAACAAGGAGAAGGTCACGGTGAGCTGCCTGTCGGGCGCTAGGATCCGCCACATAACACAAGCACTCAGGTCACTCCAAGGCAAGTACAAATATGACTCAGTCATTGTCCATGCTGGTGTGAATGACCTGAGACGTACCTCCCTGGACTACATGAAAAGAGACATAGAGGAGCTCTCTGAGCATGTAGCCCAGGCCGGTATGACCCTGACCATGAGTAGCATCTTACCCTCACCAAGAATGATGCCACAATATGAAGACAAGATGATCAATTTCAACAATTGGCTTAAGTGTTGGTGTCATTCAAAGGGGATCCAATGCCTGTCAGCCTGGGATGACATGCTCGACAAGCCACGATGCTTCGCTAGGGACGGCTTGCACCTGTCACCCTGGGCTTTGGATATTGGCAAAGGCTCTTGCTACCCCATAGTGCCTTTTTAGGCAAGGCTCAAAAGACAAACCCACCTCCATAGGTATCACAAGGGATAAGAAACTAAGAGTAATGCTACTCAACGCCAGAAGTCTAAACCTCAAGATGCACGCACTCGAAACTCTCCTTAGCATGGAGAACATCGATATCTGTGCAGTAACAGAAACCTGGTTCAAGGCTCCCGAGAGCACCCCAGCACTACCAGGTTATACCTCATACCATGCTTTTCACCCCCAAAACTTGGACCGAACCACAAAAGGAGGGGTGTATCAATATTCGTCAAAGATACCCACACCTCCAGGTTGGTGGCACAGCACGAAGCATCAGAGACTATCCATGTGCAACTAACTGTGGGTAAAACTGGCTTCCAGTTTATAGCCTGCTACAGACCACCCTCCCAAACACAGGAACCCCACTTGGCCTTCCTGAGAATACTGGAAAATATGAAGGTCTCTCCAAACACCATTATATTGGGCAACTTCAACTACCCAAACATAGACTGGGAGCATTACTCTAGCTCCAACACCCTAGCCCAAAGGTTCCTAGAATTTATAAACTCAAATGCTATGGAACAACTTGTTACCACTCCCACAAGAGGGGAAAACATACTGGACCTGATCATCACCAACATGGGGACACTATGCTCCAGACCAGAAGTGTATCCCTCACTGGTAAGATCAGACCATAAACTAATCTCACTGGATATTCACATCCCGACCCCACCCCTGCCCAGAAAACCACAGTGAAAAACTTCTCTAAAGCAAATTTCACACGCCTCAAAACCGAGGCGAAATCCTTCAAAGCCCCTGGGCCTGTGGAAAATACGGCCCAGACCGCAGAATCCTTTATAAATGCATTCTATGAACACCTTCAGGAATGCATGGATCATGCAATCCCAAATAAAACCAAGACCCAATCCTCCAAAGGCAGACGTCCTGTCTGGTGGACCCCTGCCATAAACAAACTATACAATAGAAGGAGGAAGCTACTACATGATAGAGCAAAATCCCAAAAAGGGAAGGCATCTCTGATCAGTATTAGCAAAAAACTACGGGCACTCATAAAATCGTCTAAGGCCAGCTTCGAGAAAAATTGCACAGGACACTAAGGATAATCACAAGGCTTTCTTTAGTTATGTTAGGAACCTGGGTGGGAATTCCCAGATATGCTCAGAATTAGTCCAAAATGACAAAAAATACACCGAGCCCACAGACATTGCCAACATCCTAGCTGACAGGTTCAGTGCAAACTTCTCCCCCCTCTCCCCACCAAAAAAGCAAATATCTATCTCAACAGAGTGCTGCCCCCCTGACATCTCAGATGCTCAGGTAAGAGCCGCCCTCTCCAAAGCAAAAAACACAGCATCAATGGGACCAGATGGTGTCCCGGGCTGCGTCTTACATGAACTCCAAGAAGAGCTAAACCCAAACATAAAACTACTGTTCAATCTTAGCCTTACTACAGGATATGTACCCAAAGAGTGGCGTACAGCAACAGTGGTCCCTCTCCACAAAGGTGGTGCCTCAACGGATCCTGGAAACTATCGCCCCATAAGCCTGACTAGCTTAGTCTGCAAAGCTATGGAAAGGATCATCATGGACCTCATAAATAAAGATATTGGGGACCTACAGACACTGGATCCTACCCAGTTTGGCTTTGTTAAGGGCAGATCCTGCCTCTTAAACCTGGTCGATTTCTTTGAAACAGTCACAAAGGCCATTGACGAGGGGAAGGTGGTCCACACAGCCTACCTGGACCTCGCAAAAGCCTTCGATACAGTACCCCACTCGGGCATTATAGATAAGCTCACCAGCTTAAATATAAACCCCTATGTCACTAGATGGGTTGCAAACTGGCTCAAGGACAGAACCCACATGGTTAGAATTGCTGGAGCCATGTCAGACTCCAAACCAGTTACAAGTGGTGTCCCACAAGGCTCAGTCCTGGGACCTCTCTTGTTCGGTATATATTTCTCGGTAATACAGGCCAACACGGAAGGACTGTGGCTGACCAAGTTCACAGATGACTGCAAACTGGGTGCCATAATCAACTCTCCAGCCGACACAAGCATCCTCCAAAAGGGCCTCATAGAAACAGACAACTGGTGCCAGAGCCATGGCCTCAAGCTAAACGCCAAAAAGTGTATAGTCATCCCCTTTGGCAAAAACAAAGTGCCCACAAATTACCACATAGGTGGTAATCCATTAAGTACAGAAGAAGTCATTAGGGACCTGGGGACCCAAGTTGATAGCAATCTCTCATTTGACAACCACGTGGCCAAAGTGGTTAGAAAAACATTTTATATAGCCCACCTAATCATGAAGGGATTCACATCTAGATCAGGGGAGGTCATCGTACCTCTTTACTCATCCCTCATCAGGCCCATAATTGAGTACAATGCCCCTTTTGGGATGTACCTTACCAGACACCTGCAGCAACTGGAAAGACCCCAAAAGTACCTCACCAAGAGGATCAAAGGGCTCAAACAGATGCCATATGCTGCCCGGTTAAAGAAACTCCAGCTCTACTCAGTGGCATACCGCCTGCTCAGAGGCGATCTTTGCCTGACGTTTAAAGCCATGTCCAACCCGGAATTAATGGACATGCTGCACCTCAGAAAATCCAAATCCCATCGAGCTACGCGCTCGAGAGACTTGAACCTCAGCACTGAAATAAATAGGACATGCTGGAGGGACAGATTCATAACCCAGAGGCTCCCTTCACTCTGGAATAAAATCCCAGTCCAGGTTAGGCAGAGTCCCACATTGACTCTCTTCAAGAGGAATCTTGATGAGTGGATGGGAGATCGTAGGTTTACCCCGGCTATCACTTCTGTGTCACTGTTAGACAGAGGCACAGTATACTAACCTCAAAAAAAGGCATAGCAAAATTAATTTAAAATGGGTGGCGAAAGCCAAACACACTCTGGCTAGGCTTATAAATACCCTAGGGCAGATAGCCTAGTATGAACCTATGAACTTATGAACCTATGAACACTTTATAATCATAGTTTAAAATTGAAAGGGTTCTGTTTGAAGCTAGGTCTGATTTTTTTGTCATCCTTAGATAATGTAGCCACCACAGATTTCTTCTAAGATGTTGGTGCTTCCCCCCCCCCCCTTTTAAAATTCTGCCAAAAATCATACATATCTTTATCACTTTCTTCACACTTAACTTCCAGACTTTCCCAGGATTTCCATCGGTTCTTGGAGACTTTCCTGACGATTATACTTCACCATTTTTATCACCTCCCCTTCCATGTTAACTGTTAGCTGGTGAATCCCATCTTCCCCTAACCTTGTAATAATTAAGTCATTCTTAAATATTTCCATTTGTGTTCTTTTTTGATTTCTGCATTTCTCTGCCTTATATAAAGATTCATAAAACTTCCAAAATTTCTCTAAAACTGCTACAAGCTCTCCGGTTATTCTTCTTATCATAGACTCCCTGTCTTTGGCAACAACTATTTCCACATTCTGCTGCCTAAGTTGTTGTGCTAAAAGTTTTTGTAATCTGGAGTTAGTAACAAAAAATAATTGCTTAACAGCAGTCTTTCATGCTTATTATCCAGATTCTCCCTTATTTTCTCTTTAGCACTCTGCTGTTGTGTCTCTTCTTGTTCTTTGAGATTCCCCTTGTTCTGCAGTACTTTGTCAGACCCTCTGAGTAATTCCCATTAATTCTTAATCATACCTATATCTCTTTTATTTCTACCATCTTTAAATTCCATTTTCATATTATCCACTCACTAGCTATAATTTATGCAAATATTTCTATCTTACCTAATAACTCTCAAATAATTAAACTCCTGAATAATTTCCATTATCCATTCCTTAAACTCCTCTCTTATTAACAGGTATGTGGAAAAGCACCCGTGTCTTATTTTTACTTCATTACCCTGTATTTTTATCTTAGATTTTATTATTGCATGATCTAAAATAGTTATTGAATGTGTGTTGAAGCTTTCAATTAAATGCAAATGTCAACTGCTGTCTAGTCTAGCTCAGTTATTGTTCCTTTGGGGAATATTATGTAAATTCTGTCTGAGTTCCTACTACTGAATTCACATCATCCATACCAAATATATTCATTTTTCTTCAGAAATCTACCCCCTTTTGGGTTTACCATCAGAAGGTCGAACCTGACCCAATTGAACGATGGGATCATCGACCCACTATTGCGAATCAGACAATGTCGAATTCCGACATTGTCGAAATATGACTTGCCGTAAACCTTGGAATGGGCTTTAATATGAGTCACGATGGGGGCGAGAGTCATACTTCAGCCTCCAGAATTCGACTAAAGGGGGTTCGACCAAACCCTCTTCGACCTTCTGATTGTCACCTCCCCTCTTTTGTTATATTTTCCTGTCTAGGCACCCCTGATACATCCCCACTATTGTAAACCAAGTTCCGTTCTCTACCTATAAGTAAAATTCCATGCTGAAAGATGATTATTTCTCCAAAAATGTTCTTAAGATTTATAAAAGCATTTTTTGTGGAATTTAAGGACAAGCTAACATAAGCTCCCTTGCCAATAGTCCCTTACTACCACAAATCTGCCATTGTATTTTTGTAACTCTTCTGTCTCTGTTGGTGCCCCTCTAACATTTAGTATAATTACCCACTTTTCTTTTGTCCCTGATATTCTGTTTAATATTCGTCCTGAAATCCTTTCTTTGTCAAAATCACATGCTCATTTCTATCCAAATTTGTGTCCTGCAGCATTGCTATTTGCACTTTGGATTTATTAATATAATTCAGTGCTTTTTCCGTTGTCTTTACCTGTTAGACCATTTACATTCCAAGATAATATGGATAGCATAGCCATTACGATACAAAACTGTTGTTCCTACCTGTTATACAGTACATGACAATTTTTTGAATGTGTATTTCCAATGTTTGTGTTACATGCACACACTATTGTTTGGCAGGCTGATAGTTATGCAGTTGCTTCTTTTCATTTCCATTTGAACCTATGACACATTTTTCAACACTTTTTAATGACAACCCTTAAAAACAAAAATGAAATACATTTTCAAAGCACCACATCCCCTAACTTAGAACAGACACATAAAACAAATTATGCACAGCTTCAAAAATGAAGTTTGAGCCTCCAGTTTAATCCTACAGATAGGAACAATTTCCCCAAATCAATGGCTGCATCCTTAAGCATTACCTAACCTAAAAATAAGGTAAATTGCATCATATAGCCTGGTTCTCACTTTCTTTGGTTGCTGTCTTTTCTTTTCTTATTTCTATTCCCCTCCCAGATGTGAAAAATAGCTTGTAAGCTTTAAGAAAACATTAACTTTAGACCTAAGAAAAAGTGCACTGGCTATCTTTAAATAAAAACACTATTCTATTAAATGCATTAAAGTATTAAAGCTTCTAGGGAGGTTGTTATCTCTTATTCACCTCCCATAATTTCAAATGTTATTTTTCACTGAACTATTTGCCATTGCACATTTAAGTCCGAACTCTCAGAATTCATTGCTTGCATCTGCAGACATCTGGTATCCATGGAAAAAAGTACTTACCAATGGATCTTTGTAAATTTCACAAAAAAGAAAGAACAGAATGTACAGCTGGCTTTAGTTGTAGACTTCTTGACTCTGAAAATTTGCAGATGCAAGAAACTTAGCATTTTTCATGGCTTTCATCATTTTGTCTTATTTGTAAAAGCCAACTTGCATCCAAAACACTTGTTTATAGCTTAAGCCAAGGGCATCCATCTAGAAATATACCTCTGTAATATAAGAGAAAATACCTTAATTCTATATATAATGTAATCAGTGAAATTTTGCACCCTACCCCTAAACCAGCAGCCTAAAATCACAGCATTTTAACATTAAAGTTCCTTTAGTCCAGCTATTCTCTCTTTATAGTAAAGCCTATATTTCTTAGAACTAAAAATGTGTGCTTTTTTACTTTAATATTTAAC
This sequence comes from Protopterus annectens, assembly GCF_019279795.1. Lineage (NCBI taxonomy): Eukaryota > Metazoa > Chordata > Ceratodontiformes > Protopteridae > Protopterus > Protopterus annectens. The sequence goes on along the minus strand of NC_056731.1, from coordinate 1,714,439,503 downwards.
AGACACAAAAGTCATTGAAAAGACCACCCCACATTTAAAATAACCCTTAATATACACTATACAATACTGCTTTACTATGTATAATATGCACTTTATGCCAAGAAATGTTTCGTATAAATACTAGTAAGAGCAAAAATTGTTTCACTTATAGTTACTGTCCCCTCTTAGTGTCCTTCTAAACATTAATAACATAAAGTGCAATATATGCTTTACAGTCCACCCACAATTCCAACAAAGTCAAAAAAAGTTCAGTCTTTTTCGGCCATTTTTTCCTTGCAAAGCCATATTTCAAATGTGTTCGATGATTTACAGTCTCTCTTTTATTCACTAATTTCAGTTTTACTGGCCTTCTTCCTGTCCATCTTATTCTGACAACAACAGACTCTTGTTCAAGTTCAATGTGATTTTTCTAATCAACTCCTGTGTTTTTTTCTGTCTCTCAAGCATTTTCATTTGGAACATTGGAAAAGGTTTCACTAGCAAAGAAAGCCATCACATCACAGCAGAACTAATATGACCTCTCAGTTGTCATTCCTTCTTTTGTGCACAACCAAAACTCCAGGAAAAACCTCTTTTCAGAATACTCAAGAGAACAAGCCATCCCTGTACTGCTCTTGAAACAGCCAGAATGTAATCCTCCAAGGAGCTGTTGAGATAGTATGCCCTTCAGAATAAGGACAGTGATTTTATTTCCACCACTTTGTGTTTTCATAAGGGATGGTGGCTTCCATCTCACCTTGGACTTAGTAACTTCATCAAGCATATCTGGTTCATTAGAGTTTGAATAGTCACTCTCTAGGACTTATATTGTTGCTGTATGGCACCTGAAAGATGTCATTTGACATGCTGGATTTTTTTGGCATGTCATTGCCTGAGATTTCTTTGTTTTGCCATGAATTGGCTATGCTTTCCATACATTGACATTTGGTCTATCTTCTGCTCCTCACATATTTAAAAAAATCATGGCTAATTGTTAAAAGTCTTGCTTGAGAAGCAGATTCATCTTTTTCTCAGCTTGGATGACTGGCTTACTGTGACCCTACTGAAATACCCCCTGGTATTGTGTATGAAGTGCAAGACCTCATGGCTGCAGTCTGTAGGGGCCACCATAAATTGAAGGACATTACCTCTTATCCCATCATAGAAGACTGCCTTCATTGGTGTGTCTCATTCCTGCCCACAGAGAGGGATAGCACGGTCATGTTCTTAACATCTTGGGTGAAGATATAGGGGAGGGTTTGGGCTTGGATCCCCACATGTCTTTTGGGCTTATTGGCCACTAAGATCTTCATGTGTTTTCACACAGCTGAAGATGTGGGAGTTAAAGTAGACTGCAAGGTGTCAATTACTGCAGAATTTCTAAGTGCTCTCAGATATTCTCTTGATGTCATATTCCTGTCAGTGGACTGGGTATGATGGACAGCTCCCATCATGCTCAAGGTTGGTCTCCCTTTCCTACATTTGAACGTATCAAATATGCTGATAGATGCTTTGCTTGAAAGGTGGAAAATCCCTCTTAGCTCTGTTTGTCACAGTGCAAGCGGTCCAATTCTACATCAGTGATCTGGGGCTGTAGGTAGTTCTCTTTGCTCCAAATGTTCTGGAAGAATCCTTCTTCTGTGGCCTCTTCTTATTTGGTGTGACAGTCAATCCATCATGTGATAGCTGAACAAGGAAACACATATATTGCTGTGCAGAGAAGTAATACAAGTTTGTTACTTGACTAAAGATGGGCCTCTATCTCTTTCAGTATTTATGATTGTGGGAAAGTGTGCATGTCAGTTAGTTCTCTGAATACTTCTCCAGGCCTCTCTCTCTGCCTAGTAGGTTTACTGCAGTGTCACAGTCTTCAGAGAATGGAGCATCCCAGAAGAAGCTTGTTTGCTACTTGAGACAGTCCTGTTCCCATCATCTTTTGCTCCAGCTAGCAGATCAAGGATAAGTTAGGAGTGGAAACATTTTCCCTCTCTCATCAGGTGAGATTTCTGTATTCCTTCACACTATTCCTCACCACAAAATTCAGAGAAGAATGACTAAATTCATCTTGTCATCCCATTGATCTCTAATAATGATGTGTTTTAAGACAGTCAGGTTCCCGACAAGGCAGAAAACCTTCCAGTTTTACATTAAGGGAACCCCATGGCTGCAGTGACTGTTAGCTTCACCTTATGAATTGGCTGCTGCCATCAACCTTCTTCTTTTTCCAGAGTTCTTTGGTATAGTGTCTGAGGTGAACTAAAGCCTTCCATCTGGCAGATATACCCTGTCTATAGGAAGAGGTTGTCCATTTGGGCAAAAAAATGTTCCATACTGCTACAGCTAATCAGTATGCTGGTGCTTCTGACTTATTTCAGGCAAATTGTTAGGGATCTCAGTTATTCACTGGTTGTTGTGTCTTTTGGCTTTTCCCGGTTAGGGGTCACCACAGCGGAACTCCAGTCCGCTAATGATTGGTAGTTGATTTTTACGTGCCGAGTTACCAGCCCTGACGGAAGGTACGCCCATTCACGCATGTCTCCACGCAGAAGACGCTCTAGCTGAGAATCGAACCGGACAGCGTCTTACTGTGAGGCGACAACGCTACCGCAGCACCACCACCACGGATGATCTCAGTTATTCACTGGTTATGCTGTATTTATCAGCTGTTTCTGCCCTGTGTGACCTTATGGAGGACAGGACTGTGATCACCTTTGAAGAACCCATATTTTTTCTTGAGACTCAAACCTAGTCTGACAGACTTAGTATAAATACCACCAGGCTTAGTAGAAATACCACCTGAAAGAGGTTACTGTCTTTATGAGATTAACCCAGTTAACAAAAGATAGAATTACTCATCCTTTTCTTTTTCAGAAACTCCTTTTTTGGTAGATTGAAAGTTCATTTTTTGATTTTTTTTTTCCCCTAGTATCCACCACCTCTGTCCATCAGAGCATTATATGTAGGAAGTTTTATGTGGCCTTTCAGAAACATTGGGTGTCACTATCACTCCCACATTTCACTCCAAATATGCTATTAGAATTGTTACTAAACAATTGCATTTATCTTACTCTTTATTGCATTTATCTTACTCTTCTATGTTAAGGAAAAATCAGACCAAGGAGCCCTCACACCACAGATATGCATTGGTTGCTCAAATTCAGCATTGAGCAAGTGCCCTAGCTTAGAAAGACAGAACAGCTGTTTTTCCACTTCACTCCAGGGGGAGGAGAGGAGTCACAGCTGCCCATTAGAATTTTTCTAAGTGGATCATCAGCTACATTAACTTTTGGCAGCAGATGGTGAAACTGCCATTAAAAATGCTGTTGTCAAAGGCCACTTCACAAAGAGTATGACTGCTTCTCTTCCTTGCTTTAAAAGTGGTTCTGTTGTAAACCTTTGTGCCATTGTCAGTTAGTCATCACTTCATATCATTAAGTATTATTTGCTTGGACCATGACTTCAGAAGTCAGGTCACATTGGTACTTTGATGTTTCAGGATTGAGCCTTTACTTCTTGCCTATCCTCTGGCTCCTGTCACCCTGTAGGATGTTACCGACTGAATTCTTTCTATAATATATTTGCAGAGGAAGTTTCACTGTGTTAGATGTAACAGAAATAAGCAATTCCTCACCCAAACAGCCAAGGTTTCAGTTGCAAATAGCCACCTTATCTCCACCCTACTCTACACCTCTCCAATATTTACCAACCTAAGGCAAAGTGAGTTAGGTAAATTCGAAGCTTGCTACAACAAAATAACAAGGTTTGCCACTGGCGCAAACTACCGTAGCCACCATTGCACCTCACTTACTGAACTAGGCTGGCTAGAACTCCCTCACTTCCTACAATGGTACCAACCCTCACTTGCCCACAAACTACTAAATCATCCTCTAAAAGTCCCCTTCCTCCAAAATCTACTCCAATCTTATCATACCACCAGAACACTATGCTGCAGCAACAAAAATCAGTTACAGGTAACTAGAACCAGGAACTCTGCTGGAGAAGCTCTCTTCTCCTACTCCATAGCAAAATTATGGAATACCCTTCCTCACACTATAACTTCTGTGTCATCACGCACTAACTTCAAGGCTGCTCTAAAATCTCATCTAAAAGAGCATTGGGCATGCCCCTGTAACAAACCTCTTTAACACCTCTACCCCAACCTCTCTAATCCCTTTCTTCCACCCCTCTAACTACCTCGGATTGCAGCCAAATACATTGCTTGTAAACCTATATCTCAGCTGTAATCTTAGCCACTGTTATTCAAGGGTAATAGCTGCTAGCTCAGCTTTTGAAATACTTGCTAGTCTTTATGGCACCAATGATATAAGTGTTGTACCATTTAACTAAATACTTGATTTCATTTTGAACTATAACTGTTTACTACTGTTGTTAAACAAAACCTACCTATACTTCTTGTAATTTGTAATTAATTGTTTTTAATTGTTGTTTTTATTGTGGAGCTTTTCTCCCGGGCCTCTGCTGAAAAAGGACCTGTGTCCAGTCGTATTTTCCCGGTCAAAAAATGTAAATAAATAAATAATTAATTAAAATAAATAAAACATATGCTGTTATGCCATACTAGTTGATTTATGGGGTCTATATTAGAACATCGAATGTTTAGTAGTTCGAATCACTAAAAGTCGACCCTTAATGATCGAACTATTAAAACATTGAATATTCGTAAAAAAAAAAAAAAAAAAAAAAGAAAAACTAAAGGGTGTAGGCACCCCCCACAACTTAAATATACCAACTCCAAGACCGCATTACATTGAAGTAAATGGAAATATCCCCTTACGGAGATTTCCGTTTACACGTTCGAGATTCTGAGCATTCGCTAGTGTCGTGTCGACAATATCAGATTCAATATTGTCGGCTTTCGACAATGTAATATAGACCCGATTTATGAGGATACACTTTAAGTTGGTCATAATAATCCTCCTGCCATTTCCTTGTATATAATCTGTACCTCCATCAACTACTGATCTGATGATGTTAATCTTATTTCCATTCATCACTGATGGGTTCAGTTCTGAGCCCTCAAAACTGAATCGGCCTCTACCAAGCTCGAGCCAGCCAAAAAAACTCTCAAGCTAAGTCCCTACCCAGAATGCCCTTCTCCCTGTTACCTCAGATCTCGTTTGCCACGTAGCCGTAAAGCTGCATTTCAGCCGAGCTGTCAGCTAAGTGAAACTTTATTTGATATTTCTGTGAAAATTTCTCTAAATACTTATATTTTATTGGGTGATTAGCATTTACAGAGTTTTTTCTTATGTCTGATCTTATTTTTTTCCTCTCTGCTCTGTGCATTACCGTTGGTAAACGTTTAAGTACCATTGCTGGTACGGCCTTTCTCCCTTACCCTTGTGATATTCCTTCAATACCATTGCTGGTATTGTCTTTCCTGTTTTTTTATTGGCTTTAGTTTTTAATAAAGTGTTCTCTTTCTTCTCTAACACATCTGTATTGATAATTGTGACTACCTTGAATGTTGTTTGATTGACTGGATTTTACTTTTGGCCTGTAGTGTCTTTTCTAAACATGTCGGATAAGAAGGGTACTTCAGGTTTTAAGCATTGTGCTTCTTGTAATGGCAAGATGTTCTTCATGTTTCACTGTTGCAGTCATTACATTTGGGTAATCTGCTGGCAGGTTGCCCTCAGTCGGCCTGAATAACAAAGTCTTGGGTCCTGCATCAGTTGCTGTCTCTTATTCCATGACGTCAGGTCGTCAGGGGTATAAAACATGCAGCTGACGCCATTTTATTCAATCTTTCTTGCTGCGCTGTGCCCGAAGCAGAAGCAGTTCGCAAGTGCCGGTCGGCCGACTCCTGAAATTTTCGCATTCAAGTTTCAGAACCGAAGTCTTCAACTAAAGCTAAGTACCCTGTTGGAGAAACTTTTTCTTGCTCCTACCGATGTCAGTAAAAGTTAATAATCGCATTACTTGTGGGAAGCAAATACCTCATAAGGATTTTCATTTGTACTGTATTCCTTGCCTAGACCCAGATCATAACGTGCCTTGCTGTCGGTTTTGTGCTAGATTTAACCAACGCGCTATTAAGCGTCGGTATATTTTTGCTTCAAAATATTTTGGATCCAGATTTAATTACCCTGAAATGTCGTCTGTTAGCAATCCGACTACCGGAGGTCACAAAAAACGCAAAGAAAAAGACAGAGACAGACCACCGAGGTCCAAAACCGACGATGAAGCTTCTCCTAAGCCAGTTGCCGGTATTCAGTGAGGGGCTTTCTCAGCCCCTGATACCCGCTACTTTTGAGTCGCAGGCCTCTACCGAGACCCAAGCAGAGTCCGGTATGCCGCAAGATTCTCAGAGTATTGAACCCATGGATGGGTCTGGAGCCGCTGAGCAGGCACCGGTTTCTGAGGGTGTTTTCAGGCCTCAACATTTTTACATAAAACCGACGCCAACTTCAAAAACAAGATCAAAAATAGTTTCTAAGTCTAAAAAAAACGAAGCATGAGCCACGTGCTCAGGCCCCTGTGCCTAAAAAACAGATGATCAAAATGGCTGAGGACTTAATTACCTTGGTCAGGGGTTCCCAACCCCCCCCCCCCCCACTAAGAGGCCTAGGCAAGACACTGATTATGAATCTTCAGATCAAGTTTCCATTTCTTCTGATTCCTCTTTTGATCAGGAATTTTCTATTCCTCCCTATGAGGATTCAGATGCAGAAGAATCCATCCCATCTGCATCTCCTCCTAAGGATTATTCTTTTGGTGAAACCTTGCATACTTTAAGGGAACATTTTCATTGGGAGAGTCAGGATTTCCCTGAATCAAAAAAGAGGCTTAGGGATTTCCTTCTCCTTCCTCAGCATAGGCCTTTGGCTATACCTCCTGTATTAGACATTGCTGATGATGTGTTTTCATAATCAAGCATGGCTCCTGATTCCCTACCTCCGTCTCCTAGTAAGCCAGACAGATATTACAGGGTTTCTGACTCCCACAAATTTCTATTCAAAAATCCTGCTGCTGATCCTGAGACTATATCACAGGGTCCCAAAGGTGTAAAGGCCTCTACAGCCAAAAATCCTACTCCCTCTGATATTGATTCCAGGGCGGTGGATAGATGGGGAAAGAAGGTTTATACGTCTGCAACCTTGGCAATTAGGGCCTTAAACTGCCAGTTTCATATGCTTAAATATCAACAGCATGTTATAGGCTTATTGAAACAGAAAATTATGTTGATTTCTGATTGTGTGGAAAATAAAGAATTACAGGAATTATTGCATGCAGCAGGTTGGAAAGCATACTTTGCAATGTGGTTTTGATTCCTTGGAGACCTCTTGCAGGGCCGCAGTTACTGGATCTGTGATTAGAAGGCATGCCTGGCTCAAGGAGCAAAATCTGCCTGATCATGTTAAAGCTAAATTGTTGGATGTCCCTTTACAGCATGATACTCTGTTTGGTAATAAGGCAGAAGAGGTTTTAAAGAAAATGGAAGACAAAGCTAAATCTATGCAAACTGTAAAAGATTTCTTACAAGTGCAGCCACCCAGGTTCAGTAGGCACTGGCCTGCTAAAAATTGGTCCTTTCCTGTGTCCAACAGAGCCTCTCAAGGCAAATCCAGGCGCTCAAAAGGCTCTAGATACCAATTACAGGGTTCTTACAGGTTAAAGCAATGGGGTGCCTCCACCTCCAAATCTGGAGGAAACAAAGCACAGCCCTACAGTAAGCAGTCTCAATGACTTCCCTCTACCTTCATCAAGGACTTATCTCTTGGCAGCCCCCTTGGGGGGAAAATTAGCACTTGATGCTCAAAATTGGCATTTAATTACCCAGGACAAGTGGGTATTAAACGTAGTATCCCAGGGGTACAGATTTCATTTCCATACTTTGCCAATTCCAAACAGTTGGCCAGATCTACCACAAAATCAATGGGCAGAGGCTCAGAAACAAGTTATGTCCCTCATAGAGATGGGGGCTATTCAGCCAGTTCCAGAACAGGAAAAAGGACAAGGTTTTTATTCAAGGCTGTTCCTGGTACCCAGAAAAGACTATGCATGGCGTCCAATACTGGACTTATCAATTCTGAACACTTACCTGGACATTCCAAAATTCAAAATTCTAACTTTACAACAGCTGCTGCCTATGCTGGGCAGGAACACTTGGTTAGTGACTCTAGACTTAAAAGAGGCATACCTGCATATCCCAATAAGGGAATCGTGCAGAAGATACCTCTGCTTCCAAGGCAGGTTTTTTGCATTACCAATTCTCTGCACTGCCCTTTGGCTTATCTACTGCACCCAGGGTCTTTGTAAAGTGCCTGGCATCAGTAATTGCATTTTGCAGACAAAGAAGCATACAAATTTACCCTTACCTGGACGACTGTCTCATTCAAGCAGAGAACAAGGACATTCTTCTTCAACATCTGGCATTTGTAAAAAGGCTTCTAACATGCTTAGGGTACACAATAAATGAAAAGAAATCACAAATAATCAAATAATTACATTCCTGGGTGCAATCTTGAATACAACTGCCCAGATGGCTTACCTTACGGCAGACAAACAAAGGCAACTGACAACATACTTCAAACAGATGGCAACAAAATCCCAGTTATCTGCAAGACAAATTCTGCAGGCTTTGGGGTTCATGGCATCCTGCATTCTACTAGTTCCATATGCAAGACTGCATATGAGGAAACTTCAGTGGTACCTAAAAAGTTTATGGAGTCAGCATTGTTACAGTCTGGAAACAATGATTCCTCTCATTCCCTGCCTACAACAGGAGTTTCTTTGGTGGGCAGAGACATGTCACCAAAACAAGGGACTGTCATTCACTCTACCCCCTGCCACCCAAACCCTAACTACAGACGCATCAGACTATGCTTGGGGGGGGCCCACCTGGCGGGGAGATGCATTCAGGGCATATGGAGCCCAAAACAAATGCATCTGCATATCAACCAGAAAGAGATGCTAGCAGTTCAGAATGCTCCAACAGCCTTCAAGGACTTACTTCATCCAGGACAACTACTGATAAAGACGGACAACACCATGGTTATGTAGTACATAAACAAGGAGGGGGGTACACATTCCTACCCCCTTTGCAGATTAGCCATGGCATTGTGGAACACAGCCTTGACTTACCAAGTACATCTTCAAGCTCAGTTCCTGCCAGGAAAACCAAATACTCTGGCAGACGACCTAAGCAGAAAACTTATAGACCCGCACGAGTGGAAACTGGATCCACAAATCTTCAGCATGGTAACACAGAAATGGGGGAGCCCAGACATAGATCTTTTTGCTTCTCCCCAAAATTATCAGCTGGACAAATTCTGCACAAGGACTTATCACAGACAGGCATAGAAAGTGGATGCCCTATCCTTCAGTTGGAAAAAACCCTCAGTCTATGCCTTTCCCCCTCTGCCTCTTCTCCCCAAGGTCTTACTAAAGGTCAGACAGGAAAAACCAAAAATGATCCTAATTGCTCCGGACTGGCCTCACCAGCACTGGTGCCCAGTCCTAAGGAATATGTCTCAACTCCCTCCTTTGTACTTGCCTCAAATACCTCGTCTACTGTCTCAGCAGAACAATCAAATTCTGCGCACCCAGCTCCAAACTCTGAACCTTGCAGCATGGCTGATCATTTAATTATTCAAGCAACACCTCTCAGTAAATCGGTGATGGATGTCATTTTGGAAGCTAGAAGGCCTAGTACTACGAAAATCTTATGCTGATAAATGGAAGAGATTCTGTGCTTGGAACCAAGTACAAGGATCAGACACAGCAAAACCAAATATTCCTCAGATTTTGCAATACTTGACTGAGATACTTGATAAGGGCCTATCTTTTTCTTCAATGAAAATCCATGCCTCTGCCATCTCGGCTCTTTACAACACGGAGCCTCCCATCTTTTCTCATCCTCTGCTAAAACAGTATCTTAGAGGAGCCAAACATTTAAGGCCTCCCAGAAGATAACCAACTCCTGCATGGGACCTCAATTTTGTGTTGGAAAAACTCACCCTGCCTCCTTTTGAACCAGCAGCTACTGCGGATATTAAATTTTTATCTTGGAAAACAGCTTTTCTTTTGGCAAAAAAGAAAGAACTTCAGCAAGAAGGGTTTCAGAACTACAGGCTCTCGTGGCTGTGGAGCCTTTTATTACATTTTACCCGAACAGGGTGTCCCTCAGGACCAATCCTTCTTTTATGCCTAAGGTGGTATCCAGTGTGGCTCTTAACCAAGCAATTCACCTGCCAACATTTTAACCAAATCCGCAGAACAAGGGGGAGTGGATTCTGCATTCATTGGACGAACACAGACAACTAAGAGTCTACTTAAACAGGACCAAATCTTTAAGAAAGTCTGAGCAACTACTGGTGGCATTTGCTGCAGGATCAGAGGGGAAGGCTATATCAAAGCAGACTATTTCTAATTGGATAAGCCACTGCATTCGTTTATGCTACTTGCACCATGGTAAACCTGTGCCCAAGGGGATCAGGTCACATTCCACCAGGGCTGCCTCTACCTCAGCAGCTTTTCTCAGAGGAGTTCCAACTAAAGACATTCTAGAAGCTGCTACTTGGAGCTCTGTTCATACCTTCACAAAGCATTATCATTTGCCTCTTTTCTCCAAATCCAGGGGCGGCTTTGCCACTGCAGTTCTGCAAGGCCTTATAGCCGCTCCTAATGCTATTTAGTTCCATCCTCCCATCCATAGCTTTGGGATTCTATCCAAATGTAATGACTGCAACAGTGAAACACGAAGAACATAGTACAGTCATGTACACTTACCATAAATGTAGATGTTCGAGTGTATTCACTGTTGCGGTCCAGGTTACCCACCAGCCATCCCCCTTTTTCTATAACTTCTCTTTCCTTCACTATATTCTAAAGCCTTTGTGGTGCATTTGCTTTTAGATGAAGGTAAAGTTTATGTTGCTAAAAGTGCATTTACAAATATATTTCTGTTTATTTTTATATATATATATATATATATATATATATATATATATATATATATATATAGACACACACACACATATATATATTTATATATACATTTATATATTTTTTTTTTTTTTTTGCTCCCCAATTGGGGGGCACCTGACATCTGGGGCAAGAAAAACTGAATAAAATGGCGTTGGCTGCATGTTTTATACCCCTGACGACCTGACGTCATGGAAGAAGAGACATCAACTGACGCTGGACCCAAGACCTTGTTATTCAGGCCAACTGAGGGCAACCTGCCAGCAGATTACCCAAATGTAATGACTGCAACAGTGAATACACTCAAACAGCTACATTTATAGTAAGTGTACACAACTGTACTTTACCTAATAGTGATTCTCACAATGACTGTGTTTACTGTTTGGGAGTGCCCCACCTTTCAGTGCAGCCTCCCTGTGACATTTGTCAGAGTTTCTCTCAACGCACTCTTAATGAGCGCAAGAATAAATTGATTCTGAAGGGGGTTACACAAGTCTCCCTTTTCAGAGGCCATTTCTGTGCTGGAGGTCTCAACCCCACCTTCTAAAGACAAAAGAGGTCCCATTTGGTTCCCTCCTCACCATCAGGTGATGAGGGTAAGCCTATAAAATCTAAGGTCCCAAAGATGTCCTCGGAGCATAAATCTCCCTCTACGTCTCCGTCTTCCTCGGCTCTGAGCACTTCGGCACTGGTACTGCCTTGGGCACTGATCATAGATCTTACTTTGTCTATTATGACTTCGGCACCTGCAGCCACGTCGGCAAAGGACCTTTTTTGAACTGACCATTTTGGCTCTGAGTGCCACTTAGGCACCGAGCACCATAACGACGTCTCTGGAATTGACTCCTCTACTACCGATCTTGAAACATGAGACCTCGGTGCCGGCAGACATTGCACCCTGGACCTGATACTCCCCATCTGTAGATACTTTTCTGGGCCAAGAACATAGCCCTTTCATTAAACATCCTGACTCTTCATCCAGAATATCCACTAGATCCACCAGGAGCCTGTCTGAACATGACATGGTGCGTCTTGTGGACCAGCTGTTGTTAGCCAGGGGGATACGCACACTTCCTAAGACCCATCCATCTGCAGGATTTGGGTTCACTTATCCACGGACTCCATCTTACACTCCTTCGACCGTCCCGGTTCCAAAGCCCTCTGCTCCGACATCCTTCTTGGAACCCACCACCTCGGCTCCTACATTGCATCTCACTCCGGCTCGGAGTCTACCCCTTTGTTCTTTGGTTCCTGTGGAACCGGACCTTCCTCAGTCTGGGGATTGGGGGACAGGTGATTTGACCCTTGGCACGGAGCCATCTTTCTCCTCGGTTCCACCCTCGGCGCCAATATCCACATCCGCACCAATCCTGCTTGAGACTCCACCCGTGGGGGCGGGCTCATCAGAGTGGGTGTGATCCCAGTCCTGAGGTTGTCTTTCTCGGTTCCGGGTGCCCATCCCTCTTCAGGCAGGCCTGCGTTCCATGCGATGGAGATGGCTCTTGCTTCTGGTAGCACTCCTCTGATGTTGGAACACCAGTTTTTGCCCCCTGAGCTACAGCTGTCACAGACCACCTCCTTGGGACACCGGGCAGAAAAGCCGCAGGACACCCCTATTCAGGGCACCTGCTCTTCCGAGTCCTCCTCAGAGACCCCCACTGAGGAACCCCCTCAGAAGAGGATGCACAAGAGGAAGCACATGAACTCACCTGAGGAGCCCTTAACTGAAGACATGGATTACGATGATGGTGAAGGGTCCCCTCGGTCATCTCCTGATGATGTCTCCTTCGGAGACATCCTGGAAATACTTAAGCAGAGAGGTGACTGGAAGCCATCCAACCCTTCTTCTGAGGAGTCCATGTTCTGCAGGCTTTCTGTGCCTGGCCTTCTACCTCTTGGGTGACCCCGCCTGCCAGCGAACTCGTCCAGCTCATCGTGCAGCGTGCTTGGAAGAACCCTGACTCCATTGAGGCTATCCCTCAGAGACCAAATAAAATTATTTCCCCTCCCGAGGAGAACCCCCATTGGTCCAAAGGCTTACCAGTCAATGCTATGGTGGCATTGACGGCCACAAAGAAGGAATTAGCTGAGGAAAGTCCCACTGTCCATCCACCCAACGGGGAGTCCCTGGCGGTGGACAGACTTGGGAAGCAGGTTTTTGTGTCAGGGACCTTTGCCATATGGTCCCTGAACTATTTGGCACATTTTACTAGGCTCCAGCAGGACTTGCTCTCTGAACTCTCTGGGACTCTTGCAAGACAGTTGTCTGACGAAGTCAGGGACAAAGTGGCCTCACAGCTCGCAACCCTGGAATCAATATCCAACTCGCCCAAGAGGTTGCTTTCACATGCGACCGAAGGGGTGGCTAGAGCACCGGATTCAGGCATTGTCATGAGGCGTCATGCCTGGATGTGCATTTGTGATCTTGCGGACCCCTTTAAGTCTGCATTTCTGAATGCTCCCACTGAAGCTTCGTCCCTTTTTGGTTTAGCCAGGTGTGAACAAGATGGAAAGACCATGTCTGCCATGGGCCTACATTTTTCCAATCCTCAACATACCTCCTCCAGGAATCAGAGGAGTGGAAAAATGTGGCACAAAAAATCTCAAGGTCCTTTCCGTACCACACGTGGTGATGATACCCCCAGGGGCAGAGGGGGTAACAATTCTGGAAGGCGCCCCTACAGAGTCATAGGGGGTCCTCGTAACCAAGGCTCCAGAGATTCCTTCTCTGGACAGCCTTATCAGTGCTCCTGAGGAGCAACCTGATTGCTTACCTCTGGAAGCAGTCGGGTCATTTCTCTCTGCACCAAGCTGCCTGGCAATCCATTACCACCGATCGTTGGGTGCAGAGTATCATCACCGGGGGTTACACCACCCCCCTTTCTTATCAGCCAGACCTTCCAAGAAAACTTCCTGACATTCCACAAAGTCAAAGGGAAGAAGCAGCTTCAGAGATAATAAAACTGTCTCAAAAAAGAGTCATCCAACTAGTCCCACCAGACCAATACAGATCCAGATGCTAGTCAAGATTCTTTTTGGTGCCAAAAAAGACAGGGGACTGGAGACCCATTTTGGATCTCAGCGGCTTAAACAAGTCTGTCACCCAAACCAAATTCCAGATGGTCACAGTTCAGTCCATTCTCCCTTTTTTAAGGGAAGGTGATTGGATGTACTCGATACATCTCCAGGATGCGTATTGCCACATCAAAATGGACAAACGCTGCAGGAGTCTGCTTCACTTCTGGCTAGGGGCCAGTCATTATCAATTTTGCGTCCTGCCATTCGATCTCTCTACAGCCCCCAGAGTGTTCACAAAGTGTATGGCAGTGGTCACAGCTCACTTGAGACTACAAGTATTCAGGGTATTTCCATATCTGGACGACTGGCTCCTCACTGCCCCCACCAAGCATCTTCTGGTAACAGCACTGCATTATACCCTCTCTCTCTCTCTGGCAAAATTATTGGGAATAACGATACATTGGGAAAAGTTAAACCTTACTCCTACACAATGAATAGAATTAATTGGAGCAGTGTTCAATACTCGGTCCTGTCTAGTATCACTCCCAGTTTACAGACACCACAGTTTGAAGCTTCAGCTTTGAGTGATACTCTCCCAAACAAAAAGCTCAGCAAGAGAAGTACTCCAAGCCCTAGGTTCTATGGCAACTTCAATCCCAATAGTGCCTCTAGTGACACTACATATGCAGATCCTGCATTGGCTTCTTCTTTGTCAGTGGTTTCCAAACTATCACCCTCTCCATTACCAGATTTGAATAACCAACTCCTGCAAACAGAACCTCCTTTGCTGGATGAGGCAGATGTAGAACTATAGAGCCACCCATTTCAATCCCCTCATCCCAGAGCCATCATGACCATGGATGTTTCCATGATTGGGTGAGGGGGGGGGTCATTTCCAAGGGAAGACAGTCCAAGGCACATGGTCCACCTCAGAGGCCCACCTGCATATCAGTGTTCTGGAACTGAGAGCTGTACTGTTAGGGTTGCAGGCCTTTAATTTGGCTCTCCCTTCTGGGACAATTGTGATTCAGTCAGATAATATGTCAGTGGTCTGGTATATCAGCAAACAAGGAGGAACCAAGTCCTAACCCTTATGTCGAGAAGCCATGAGAATTTGGCAGTGGGCGATAGCTTCCAACTGCTTTCTGATAGCAACGCATATCCCGGGGAGCTCCAACGTGATTGTGGACAAACTGAGCAGATGCATCCTCATGCCTCACAAGTGGCCCCTCAACCCCAAAGTGGTGACGGAAATCTTCAGCCACTGGGGCCAGCCTTGCTGCGACCTCTTTGCCTCCTCATTGAACAACAAGTGCAGTCACCGAGGTACGCTTTAGTCCACGATTGACCCACGGGACTTCTTTATGCTTATCCTCCCATCCCCCTGATTCCTCAATTTCTAAAGAAAGCTATTCAGTTGAGATGCAAGGTGATCCTCATAGCTCTATTCTGGCCTCGACAAGTTTGGTTCCCCCTTCTTCGGCCTCACCTAATATACCTGCCATGTATTCTGGACCCTCTACCAGATCTGATTACTCACTCCCGAGGGCTGAGTTACCCAAATCTGTCCAGTCTCAAGCTAACTGCTTGGTTTCTTCACTTCCATTAATTGCCAGGCAAGCTAACCTCTCCTCGCCTGTTCAAGACATTATTCTGGCCTCTCATAAACCATCCACCAGAAAACTATATCAGGATAAATGGAAAAGGTTCTCCATCTGGTCCAAGGATAACATGCTAAACCCTTATTTGTCTCCAGTAACTATGGTACTCCAATACCTGGCTAAGTTTTTTGAGAATGGAGCCTTTGCCTCTACTGTACGAGTACACCTAGTGGCAATTTCTAATTTTCATAATGGTATAGATGGCATTCCTCTTATCTCTTTATGCCTTTGCAAGGCCTTCCTCAAGGGAACCTCTCATATCAGGCCTCCTGTCAGAGAGCCTGTGGAACCATGGAACCTCACTTTAATTCTTCAGTCTTTGACTCAAAAACCTTTTGAACCTGCTGCGAAGTGTGACCTAAAGTTTTTGTCTTGTAAATCCCTGTTTTTAGTAGCCATCACATCTGCCAGGAGGGTCACGGAGCTACAAGCTTTGTGTATCAAGAGGCCCTATCTGGTCTTTCATAAAGACAGAGTATCACTTCGGACTAATCCATCCTTCCTTCCCAAAGTTGTTTCTGAATTCTGCATAAACCAGACCATTGATTTACTAGTGTTCTTTCCCAACTTTGCCAGTAGAGGAGAGTACTGCCTTCACTCCTTAGACTTTCATAGACAATTGAGATTTTATCTAGACAGGATCAAATCTATCCATAAATCCAAACAGCTTTTCATCTCCTTCTATGGGTCCAGAATAGGAGAGGCTGTTTCCAAGGCTACAAAATGGCTAAGAGACTGTATACGCTTCATCTATTCCCTCAGTAATGAACCTATGCCAAAAGTTAAAGCTCACTCCACTAGATCTATGGCGACTTCTGTAGATTTCCATTCCAGAACTTCCATTGATGACATCTGCATAGCAGCTACTTGGGCTAAGCCTCATACCTTTATCAATTACAAATGGGACTTGGTCTCCAGAGGGAGAGCTGCCTTCGGCTCAATGGTATTCAGGAATGTTTTTCCATAAGGGCCGCCCATGGACCTCAAGGTAGCTTAGGATTCTGTCCCATCAGTGATGAATGGAAAGAAGATTAACAACATCAGATAAAGGAAGTTATGTCTTACCATATCGTTCCATCTGTGTTGTTCATCTTCTTTCATTCATCACTTCCCACTCTCCTTCCCCCTCCAAAAGCTCCTGGGGGAAGCTTTGGGTCTAAGTTGTGTGCTAGGGTTTTTGCGCAGAAGTGGCCTCAGCTTTACTTCTCTACCTTTAGCAAACTTGATCTGAGGTAACAGGAAGAAAGGCATTCTGGGTAGGGACTTAGCTTGAGGGTTTTTTTGGCTGGTGTAAGCTTGGAAAAGAGGCCGACTCGGTTCCGAGGGCTCAGAACCGAACCAGTCAGTGATGAATGAAAGAAGATGAACAACACAGATGGAACGTTATGGTAAGACATAACTTCTTTTTATTGGCATTCCTTGTAATTTGTACACATGGTTATTTATATAGCTTTGCAACAGTGTAGGTGCCGAATCTTAGGTTCATACTGCACAAGCAGTCCTTTGGGAGAACAACCTATCTTCCCTACTCTCAGTAAATATTGGTGTTCCACAAGGATCTATCCTAGGTCCCCTTCTTTTTTCCTTATTTATCAACGACCTATATCTGAATATACCACAAGCCACCTGCATTCAATATGCTGATGACTCAACGCTAATCTGCACTGAAAAAAATATTTCCTCCCTCCAGTCCCTGACCCAAACAGTCTTCCAAAATGTGGAAAATTGGTTTTTGCAACACTGCCTCCTACTTAACCCCCAAAAAACTAAACTTCTCCTCTTTACTCCTACCCAAAAATCTCCCACTCCTCTCTTCACTATCTCTTCAAATAATGCAACCTGTATTAACCCTGACAAGACCACGACTGCTAGGTGTAACTATTGATAACCATCTCAATTATGATGAACACATTAACACCACTGTTAAAAATGTCAACAAAAAAATTGGGACACTCTACAGAATTAAACCTTTTCTTACCCCTAAAACTAGAAAGACCATTGCACAGACACACCTGATCTCCGCCCTCTTTTATGCCTCACCCATCTATACCAACTTATCCAAAAGTAACACTACCAAACTCTCCATCTGCTACAATAGTATAGCCAGATTCATTACTGCTACTCCCCTAAGAACTCATCATTGTCTTAATCTCAAACAACTAGATTGGTTAGAGCTAAATAACCAGTTATTCTATCAACAACTACTTATCATTCATAAGACCCTTCACTACCCTGAGGTTACCCCCAGCCTTTCAAAAATGATTATACCATATAGAAACCTAGCCACACTCCGTTCTGCAAATCGACTACTAGTATCACTACCTAAATCAAATAATAAAGCTGGTGATTCATTACTTGCAAACTCAATAGGGAAAATCTGGAATCAACTTCCGCAAGGAATAACTAATCTAACCTCTACCTCTCTTTTCAAAAAACACATTAAAGAACATCTCAAAACAAAATGGATATGTCCATGTGCTAATCCTGACTAAAATAATGTCCACACTCTCCCAGCTCTTCCACCCTACCCCTCCTGACTTAACTCCTCTATAAACTTTCAGGAGTTTTGAGAGTTATTATCTAAGAATTGGGCTTTTTACCAGTTAAGTTTGTTCTGTCTGTATCCTGTGTTACTGTTACGTCTTTTATATAGTCTAATATAGTTGTATATAGTATAAGTTTATTTCCTATTATGAGTATCTGTTTTGTATTTGAAAAATTTTTTTCTTTTTTCTACCTTATATTTTGACTAATATTATGCCTAACGTGATAAATTGTTGTGTATTTACCTGTAATGGAGCTTTTCTCCCCGGGCCTCTACTGAAAACGGATATTGTGTCCAGTTGGACTAGCCCGGTCAACAAATGTAAAATAAATGTAAAATAAATAGGTGTGTACTAGACTAATGGCCCTGGAGCCTTTACAAGTCTAGCCTATAGGAGTGCCCTGGCATCGTGCCGCCCAATGTTAGTTCCCAGTGCCTCTATCAAGTAGAGCCACTGGAGTGATTCCGGGGGTGAACTTTCTATTTCCCATCCACTCATCAAGTTCTCTCTTGAAGAGGGCCAGTGAGGTGGTCTGTTTGACATGTATGGGAAGTCTATTCCCGAGCATGGGCAGTCTCTGGGTTATGAACCTGTCCCTCCAGCATGTTCTGATGATTGTGGTAATGAGGCTGAGGTCTCTGGAGTGTGTGGTGCAGAGGTATTTCTTTAGATGTAGCATTTCTAAGAGAGCTGGGTCAGACATGGCTTTGTAAGTCAAGCAGAGATTGCCTCTTAGTAGAAAATATGAGACAGAGAATTGCTGGAGTTTTTTGAGTCTGTCCATGTAGGATGTGTTTAAGGCCTAGGATCCTCTTTGTGAGGTACTTTTGTGGGCTTTCCAGCTGTTGCATGTGTTTAGTGAGGTACATGCCAAATGGGGCATTATACTCGATGACTGGCCTAATGAGGGAAGAGTAGAGAGAGATGATGACCTCTATCTTCCTGGATGCAAAACCCTTGATAATGAGATGTGCCACATAGAAGGACTTTCTGACTACAGTGGCAATGTGGTGGTCGAAGGAGAGGTTGCTGTCAACCTGTGTCCCCAGATCTCTTATAATGCCTTCAGTGTTCAGTGGGCTCCCAACCATGTGGTAATTAGTGGGAACTGAGTTTTTCCCAAAGGGGATGACGATGCATTTTTTGGCATTAAGCTTAAGGCCATGGTTTCGACAGCAGTCATTGGTCTCAGTGAGGCCTTTCTGCAGGATGTCTACATCACTTAGGGAGTTAATATTGGCTCCCAGCTTGCAGTCATCTGTGAACTTGGTCAGCCAAAGTCCCTCCGTGTTGGCCTGGACTTCTGAGAAGTAGTTGCCAAACAGTTGAGGACCCAGGACCGAGCCCTGTGTGACTCCACTCGTGACTAGTCGGCAGTCTGACTTGGAGTCCGCTACTTCATTACTTTTTTGATTTACATGAAATGTGCTCAGTCAGTGGCTGGAGGTGATCTGATAGGCTCAGGGGCTATTCATGCTGTCCATATACAGTGGATATAAAAAGTGTACACACCCCTTTTAAAATGCCAAGTTTTTGTGATATAAAAAATGAGACCACAATAAATCATTTCAAAACTTTTCCCACCTTTAATGTGACATATAACCAGTACAATTCAATTGAAATACAAATCTGTTATGGGAAAAAATATAAAAAATAAAAAACATACAATAAGCTGGTTGCATAGGTGTGCATACCCTTAAACTAATACTTTGTTGAAGCACATTTTGATTTAATTACAGCATTCAGTCTTCTTGGGTAGAAGTCTATCAGCATGGCAAATCTTGACTTGGCAATATTTGCCCACTCTTCCTTGCAAAAGCACTCCAAATCTGTCAGATTGCCAGGGCATCTCTTGTGCACAGCCCTCTTCAGGTTACGCCACAGATTTGCTATTAGATTTAGGTCAGGGCTGTGGCTGGGCATTCCAAAACTTTAATTTTCTTCTGGTGAAGCCATTCTTTTTTTGATTTGTATGTATGCTTGGGGTCAGTGTCATGTTGAAAGGTGAAATTGCTCCTCATCTTCAGATTTCTAGCAGACTCCTGAAGGTTTGGGGCCAAAAGTGACTGGTATTTGAAACTGTTCATAATTCCCTCCACCTTGACTAAAGCCCCCGTTCCAGCTGAAGAAAAGCAACCCCAAAGCATGATACTGCCACCACCATGCTCCACCGTAGGGATGGTGTTCTTTTGGTGATACGAAATGTTATTTTTGCACCAAATGTACCTTTTGGAATTGTGGCCAAAAAGTTCAGTCTTGGTCTCATCAGACCATAACACATTTTCCCTCGTGCTTTTGGGAAACTTGATGTATTGTTTTGCAAATTTTAGCTGGGCCTGGATGTTTTTCTGTGTAAAAAAATGCTTCTGACTTGCAACCCTACCCATAGTCCAGACATATGGAGAATACGGGAGATTGTTGTCACATGTAGTACACAACCAGAACTTGCCAGAAATTCATGCAACTCCTTCAGTGTTGCTGTAGGTCTCTTGGCAGCCTCCCTGACCAGTTTTCATCTTGTATTTTCATCAATTTTGGAGGGATGTTCAGTTCTTTGCAACGTCACTGTTGTCCCATATTTTCTCCACTTTTTGATGACTGTCTTCACTTTGTTCCATGGTATATCCAATACTATGAACATTTTTTGTACCCTTCTCCTGACTGATACCTTTCAACAATGAGATCCCTTTGAAGCTTTGTAAGCTCTCTGTGAACCATGGCTTTTGCTGTAGCAGGCAACTGAGTAAATGTCAGGAAAATCCTACTAGGACAGCTGAACTTTATTTGGGGTCAATGAGAGTCTCTTTAATGGATGGCAGATGTGTACCCAAGAAGACTGAATGTTGTAATTAAATCAAAAGGTGCTTCAACGAAGTATTAGTTTAAGGGTGTGCACACTTATGCAACCAGCTTATTGTAAGTTTTTTATTTTTTATATTTTTTTCTCTAACAGATTTCTTTGTTTTTCAATTGAATTGTACAGGTTATAGGTCACATTAAAGGTGGGAAAAGTTTTGAAATGATTTATTGTGGTCTCATTTTCTATATCACAAAAACCTGGCATTTTAACAGGAGTGTGTACACTGGGTTCCTGTTGGAACATCGAAAATGCAATTGTTAGAATCACTGAGGGTCGACCTTTAATGATCGAACAATTACATTTTCGAATGCTGCACCCCCCACACCCCCTGCTACTTAAATATACCAACTCCGAGATCGTGCTACAGCGTAGGAAAGGGACACTTTCCCTTTCCTGTGCTTAACTCTGTTAAAGTGCGATCTCGGAGTTTGTATATTTAAGTAAGGGGGTGTGGGGGGGTGCAGCATTCGAAAATGTAATTGTTCGATCATTAAATGTTTTTTTGTTTTTTTATTACATTTTCGAAGTTTTAGTACTTCAATCATATGGTGTCGACCATATGGTATTCAAAGTACTGAAACTTCGATAATGTAATATGTAACCTGTACACTTTTTATATCCGCTGTATGGTGTGTGATGTCATGACATATGCTAGCTAAGAGTACATGTGCTCCTGATCATGAGAACTTCTGAGAGAAATACCATAATGGAAGAAAACAGAAAGATAATCCCAGTTGTAGACCCGTGCTGGAGGGTTCCCTCATACAACAATTGTGAGAAATTATTATTCTAGTGCATTGCCTGTATTTATCTTGTATATTTAGAATATAGTGTCAGATGTTCCTACGTCTTGAAATAATCTGATTTTTATTGTGATTATGGTGGTAACTGGGTAAATTTCTGTTTAAGGGTCATTGAGGAGGGGGTATTTTCCAAAAGTGACACAATGGAGCGGTCATGTGCCTGAAGTGATCAATACAGAGTCAGCTTTATTTTACTTTCCCCAAAACCAAAGAAATAAACTGTATACCAAGTAAAAAAAAAAACTCTTCAACTAGGGATGAGATGAAGCCTCCCTGTCTTCTCTAAACTAAACCTATCAACTTGGAAGCCATAGCACCTAAGAGAGATTACAGTACCATTTACTAAAGTTGCATTAACTGATTAATATACTATGGCAGACAATGAATCAAAACTGCACTTGAACTCAAGAAGGTATTTTTTAAATATATTTTTTCTTTTGTAAGTTTTATCCCAAAAACCTGATCACACCCCCATAAAGAGAGACACATCCTGTGTTATCAACATAATTTTTCTAATTCCTTCACACTACATCTTGAGGAAAGAGGAGTTTTCCCTTGTGTAGCAGGTTTAATTTCAGGCAGCTGGGTTTGAAGAATTTAGTTTTGTTGTATCTAGCTTTGACCAGTGGTATGGGTGTCTTATTCAGAACAGATTATATTTATTTTTATCTGGTATACAGCTAACTTTTTTTGGGAAATCAGGATTTGCCTAACTATATTGGTAAAAACATTTATACTTTCTGGTGTTTGGCATGGTCATATGTTAGGCTATCTCTGTTTAGGTGAGAAGGAAGGGTGGTCAATCACCACAGCTGAAGTTATGGCTGTAGTGTGCAAGTGTTTCTGTAAACTAAAAGACCAATACCTACATGCATGGCAGATGTACAGTGGGTGGGCTGAGGAATGGGTAGAATGCTCCAATAATATCAAAACTACAACTGAGTTTTCATCTCTGAAGATTATTTTTGCAATGTGTCTAGCCTACTGTTCATGACACAGTTTATTTCAACTTGTTTTACATGCTTTAATACTAGTTCTCACTTTATCCTAAGATTTGCTAGAGCTGATTTGATAGAATGTTGTGTGCTACAGAATTAAGCAACACCTTCCCAAAGTAATATTTATATAGCTTGGTGCAGTAATATTTGAAAGGAAGACTTCATTTATCAGTGTTTTGAATGGTACCCTTTTCTTGCTAAACTGCTTCTATAAATCAGTCAAAAGAAAGATCAATAACATTTAAGAGATCATGTATTTTTAATACTAATTAGTTTAGTTGTATTGCTGTCTTATTTTCCATACTTCCATTTTTTGTATATTCTGCAGGGCATCGAAACACCATTTCTGCAACTGACTGGCTTACAGGAAGGCAATTATACATTTCTGCTAACTGTTACTGACTCTTCTGGGCAGCAATCTACAGATGAAGTCACTGTGACTGTACAGCCTGGTAAGTGTTATAAATGGCACATCTTCATTTAGTGAATGTCAGCCGAGAATGCAGATAGTCTCAGTGTTTTAGCAGGGACAAAAAAGTCAAAATGAAAAGTTATTTATTATAAAAAACATTCTGTAGATAGCATACCCAACATTCATTCTTTTAAACAGCTTTATTAAACTGTCACTTAAGACGTAGGCAATCATACATTAACAAAAAATAAAACAAGCCATTTTAACATTAAATACAATATAAATACAATATACATCACATATATATTTTTTGCTAATAACATCAGTCCACCATTAAAAAATTGCTGAATTCCTGCCTCCCCTTAAACCTCACTCCTCCTCCTCCTGAACATCATTATACATGTATTGTTCCCTTATTTTCCATTTACTTTTGTGTAATTATATACATTTTTATAAAAATCCCTCTTCTAGTCCTTTTATCTCTTTTGTAAGAAACAATACCTCAAATGCAATTGATGTAGACTTTGATTTCCATTTTCTACTAATTTCTTTTTTTGGCAGCCACCATAATTATATTTAGTACTGCTTTGTTATGTCTAGGCAATTCAGATCCTGTATCCCAGCTCAAAAGAATCATTTCCTTACTTACAGCTATTTGCTCAGTAAATATTTCTGATACAGAACTCTGTAAGGAATTTTTAAAACCTGTCATCTCATTACACTCCCCAAACATAAGTTCCCATTTACCTCTTTCTTCTCCATCACACCTCCAACATTTGCTCTCTACCTGAAGAAAAATTCTTTGAAGTCTGCTTGGTGTATGAAAATACCTACGCAAACACTTCCAAGCAAAGATTCTAAACCTTCTGGACTTGGTTGCACATTTGGGAGCCATACATGTCTTCCCATTGTTTTCCTGTAAATTGCTTTTCCAATTTCTCTTCTCAATCTTTTCTAACCTCTTCTTATTGATTCTTATAGTTATCATGCAATATTTTATATGCCTTACTAACATACCTCTCAACCTCTTAGTGCAAGAAATCTGGACAAAGCCTGAAAAAATGGGGGGGACAAAGGCCCAAAAATAAGGACACATTTTAAATATTGCTCTTATAAACTTAGAAAGTTGCTGGAGTAACATGATTTGTGTTAACATACATTTTCTGCAGGATTTGAAATCCGAAACTCTAATGTATCTAATTATTTACTAACTTCAGTCCTCAGGTCATCCCACTGATTTGCCAGAAAACCACAAATTTTATGAGAAATAGAACAAAATATGAGGCAAAAATCTGGACATTCTGCGAAAATCTGGCAGTTGAGAGGTATGCTTACTAATTATCATTTTTTAACAGCTGCTTCTGTTCTAGAATCAACTAAACTCTACCAGAGCAGGTCTTTCACTTCAAATTCCCCTAACCCTTTTTCTTTGCCTGTACTGTGAGATCAAGCACTGGCAGGGAAGGCAGTCTCAAATATGCAGCCCAAATATCGTCTTGGTCTCATCCCACTCTATTACCATTCCTGTTTGAGTTATTTTCTCCCAATATCTTGGTTTCTTTGGCATGTTTCTCCAGTAGATTCCAGCCCCCCTTGCCTGTTTACTGTACCCCTACTTGAAGACACCAGTATTGGCAAAATCTCCTTTCTCCATTCTAATATTGGGTTAGTTTTTAGAATACTTTGTGGTACTTTACGAAAATAATATTCTGTATGGTTGTTATTGTTCTTAAGGCTCTGCACCCAAAACCCCACTTTATCTTTATTTCTTGAACTTCCCCTTTGCTTCATCATCATCATCCCTTTCCACTGCTTGTATTATATATATGAGCCTTAACTGTGTAACACTAAAATATCCCTTAAAATCAGGTAAACCTAAATCACATTGTTCTAGTGGAAGAATCAACTTATTCCACTTAAATCTTGCCCTCTTTCCATCCCAGAAAATTATTTCAGTTCTTTATTAATTATTGTCCACAACTTCTCCTAGGGTTGATAAAAGTATGCCTGACCCGTATATAAAACTAAAGGGACAAAAACATTTTTACTGCTTGTATCTTACTATCCATATGTATAAAGAAGAGTTTCCACTTTCTCAATTTTTGTATTATCTTTTGTTTAGACTTTTCCTACATATCCTTAGCAGTCATAACAGAAGCCTTTTTAATCCATACTCCTAAATGCTTCATTTTATCATGTCCCCATAAATATGGGTATTGCTGAACCAGTTTGTGTGAGGGTACATACTTTACAGCTATAACCTTTTTATCTTCATTAATTTTATGTTCCAAAAAGACTTGAAACTGTCTCAAAAGATTCCACAATACTGAGATGTCCTTTTCCAGATTTATTAGATACAAAATAATATCATCTGGAAATAAACCTAAATTTTCTTGGTTACCTTACCAATTATATTCTTGTATTTATGAGTCCCTTATTTTCTTTGTCAATGGCTCTAAATGTAAAGAAGATAACAAAGGGGAAAAGAGGACACTCCTGATTGGTTCCTCTGTTTAAACACAGATTACCTGAAAGGAACCCTTCCACTTTAATTCTTGCAGCCAGTCTTTCATATATCCTTCGAATTAACCATATTAGTGTATCAGGGAATGCAAATGCTTCCAATGTCCTACTCATAAAATCCCTCCTTCCTCTGTCAGATGCTTTCTCTGTATCAGGACCCACCAACAACAGAGGTATTTTCTTACATTCTTCTTCCCTGTGGATCATCATTGTTCTATTAATGTTGTAATATGCACACCTCTGCATGCAGCCTTATACATAAGTCACAGACTGTTTTCCAAACTAAGGCTCCTTCTCCACCACTCCCTCACCCAAATAAAATTCCAAGCTTACATCCACCTTAACCTAGGCCTCATACTTACCACACCCCCACCCATTCAAACCTCCCCATCTTCCACACCTCACCCAACTACTCTAACCCTCTCCAATTCCTCTCACCACTATCTTTCACCAAAAAGATGCAACTCTGATCTATTCATAACCAATTTCAGCCTTAGAAGCATAATAAACAAAGTTTATGAATTCCATTTTGCCCTCACCCTGTACTCCCCAGACATAGTTGTGATAACTGAAACCTGGCTAAAGCCCCATATAAAAAATGAGGAAATACTTCCCAATGGGTATAGCATAGTCAGATTAGATAGGTTATCCAAACAGGGTGGTGCTATTGCCATCATGTCTAAAGACTCACTCAAGCTGGCGCAAGTAAACTCCACCCCTCCAGATCTCTCCAACTCTGAAATATTAACTACACGTCTAGAAATCAATTCCCATAAGTCTATAATTCTCATTTCTGTCTACCTTCCCCCCCTCAAACAACCTCCCTAGCATATAAAATATTTTCTGCTGTGCTTCTACCAACTTTTCCTAAGAAACAATAATACTAGGAGACTTCAACCTAGACTGGCTTACCCGTTTCTCCAAAAATCCCACCAACTTTATAAACGTATACAACTTCTGTCAAACCATTAACCATCCCACTCACATAGATAAACATTCCAATAAGCAATTTATGCTAGTCTGGATTTTGATAAATAAACCCAACATAGATTATGAAGTTGGCTGCCATCCAGATACCCTTAGCAATCATTCTCCAACCTTTCTTCTCAGGAAATGAGTACACACAGCTAATAACATCTCATACAAACACATCCCCAACAAAAGCAAAAAAAAATCTCCCTCTCTATATTCAGTACACTTCTACAGCAATATGACTGGTCTCCATTAAACTTCCTTCAGTTAGACCTCGCTGTACAGTATTTTACTAAGGCATTCCTTGAAATACTTAATAGCTTAGCTCCCATTAGAAAAATTCACACCAAATCCAAGCAACTACTATGGTTAACTAAAGAGACTAAACTGCTCCTCAAACAAAGGAATAGAGCCTGGACTCTTTACCATAACAGAAGCAATGATAACATAACATCTTACCAACAACTAAGAAATTTAGCCAAAAAAAAAATAAAAAAAGTCAAAAAAACATACTTCCAAACATGTCAGCAAAAACACCAAAACAACCCTCAGAAATTCTGGCAAGCCATTAACCACCTCCTAAACCCAGGAAAACCTACTACCCCTGCTCCATCAACCAGTGTATAGATACGCATTTCAATGCCTGCTTTATTATCTCTATAACATCCTTGCTAAGCAACAGTGCAAACACACCACTATCTATATCTAACCTCTCTGAACTTAACTCTACTCTTTCACTCTTAAGCCAATCCAAACTAGTTATACAAGAAAACTCTGAACAGTATGTACCTGTCCTCTGAAAAATATCTCATATTATACCCCTCCACAGAGATCGCCCTTCCACTGACCTTTCAAATTATAGACCAGTCACCATTCTCTCTCCATTAGCCAAAATCTTAGATAAATGCATACACCAACAAATCCTTGACCACTTTCTTAAGAACAACCTTTTATCCAGTATGACTTCCGACCTAGACATAGTACTAATACTGCTCTTATAAGCTTCACAAACACTGTTAATCTCCTCAAAAGTAACGGCCATCTTGTCTCTGCAACCGCCCTTGATATGTGCAAAGCTTTCGACACACTGTCACATCAAATACTCAACAAGCTCACCTCATATAATCTCAGTACAACATCCCTAACCTGGTTTCATAGCTCTCTATCTAACCACCAGTGTCATTAGCTCATTCTACCTAATACAGAGAGAACATCTGAGAAGGCCAACCCACTTAGTTTCTTTCCTTCTGTTCCTCCTTTCTCCCTTTCTTACAAAAAAAAAAAAAAAAAAAAAAAAATTTGCCTGAATCTCCTTGTGTTCTGACCATGCTTCTCAAACATTTTGGAAACTCGGCATGTAAAAATCTACTGCCAATCATTAGCGGACTGGAGTTCCGCCGTGGCGACCCCTAAAAGCCGAAAGACACAACAACATTTTAGTGCATTTATTAAAACTGTATTTGCCTTAATATTGCTACAACTCAAGTGGTGCAGGTTGCACTGCATCTGAATTGTTTTAGTGTGTTTTAGCTGCTTTTCTGTATATATAAACTTTTCTGTATATGTAGACTAGCTACTTATTCTACTGTATTACTGCCTCTTAAATCGTTTTTCAGTTGTGCACTTGCCTTGCTTCATTCAAAAAGTTTTAAATTGCTAATTTTGTAGAGTTTTAATTGCATTTACTGTTTAGGGCTATACACTCAAGCGTGTTAGCCTTTTCTGTGTTTATTTACCATATTATTGCATTGTTTAACCTGTTTTAACCAAAACAAAAAACAAAAAATACTATCTTGTTTGCTCGTTTCCTGCCTTTCCTAGCTAGTATAGTCCAGATCCCAGGCTTTGCTGGTTTCAGGACTTTATTTTCTGTGTTCAGAGCTATCCAGACCTTGCTGTGGTGGAGGGAAGTCCTACTGCTTACCAGTGGGAGTGGTGAGCATTGTACTGCCTATCTAACACTAGAGGAGTGGTTTCCAGCTCTGAAATTGTAATTTTATTAGCCATTTGGGCTGATTGCTATCCGTTTCAACTTTCTGGCTTAAAAACATGTGTGTTTGCGCATTTTTCGCATCGTGCAGCACAGCGGGGCTATGGTTAAACTATTCCAGGTGCCAGAAAGTCTGCTCTTCAAATGTTCCCTATGACCTAGCTGGTTTCTCAGTAGTAGGACTAAAATCTGAACCCCTGTGACTAGCACTTGCTCTGCAACTTGCTGGAAAGCACTAGGAAGCCTTAAACTGATTCAAGCACTAAACTGTCATTGTTAATAAGGAGAAATTAATCGTAGGCACTAAACAGCCTAGAATTGCAAAGTACCTTGCAAAGGGAAGGGAAAACAGCTCTTGTACTTTACAAAAAAAGCACCTAAACAGGCATGTCCAAGGGTCAGCTTCCAGTGATTTCTACTGTCCACCTGATGAATCTGGGCATACTGGGGCAATGCAGCAACTGCCTCATATACACAGACAACCCTCTCCTCCTACCACCCAACACTACAACCTGTGAGAGATGCACTTACATAGCCAAACTGGAAGCAAAGCTCTCTCCAGCCAAGATTGTGCTAGACAGTCAAGAGAAGAAGGTTAACACCTGCACTACACCTCAAGCAACACATAGCCCTTCAAAACCCACACCATCAACACCCACACATAGCAACACTAAACCCACATATGCGGAGTCCCTTAACATTAACCTGCCCAAGCAACAAGGACCTCTGAAGCTGAAACGCAGAAAAACACCAGTCACAACCAAAGTGACACATAGCTCACAACACCAGTGTGCCACCCAACAACATCCCCTAAGGCAAGACAACGTACTCAAAACTTTAGTCATAGGTGACTGTATAGACAGGCACACTGATGTCCCACTCACCAGGCTGAGCAAGGAGAAAATTACAGTCAGCTGCCTGTCGGGTGCCAGGATCCGCCACATAATGCATGCACTCAAGTCACTCCACAACAAGTACAAATACGACTATGTCATTGTCCATGTTGGAGTGAATGACTTGAGACGTACCTCTCTGGACTACATGAAAAGAGACATGGAAGAGCTCTCGGATCATGTGGCCAAGGCAGGTATGACCCAAGCCCTGAGTAGCATCCTGCCTTCACCCCGAATGATGCCACAGTATAAGGACAAAATGATTGACTTCAACAGTTGGCTAAGCTTCTGGTGTCATTCAAAGGGGATCCAGTATCTGTCTGCCTGGGACGACATGATCGACAAACCACGATGCTTTGCCAGAGATGGTCTGCACCTGTCACCCTTGGGATTTAGGTTACTGGCTAAAGCTCTTGCCACCCCTATAGTGCCTTTTTTAGGCAAACTTCAAAGGACAAAACCACCACCGTAACAGGTACAAGCATGCAAAATCTGAAGGTAATGCTACTCAATGCTAGAAGTCTAAACCTCAAAATGCACTCTCTAGAGGCACTCCTAAAAATGGAGAACATCGATATCTGTGCAGTAACTGAGGCCTGGTTCAAGACTGCAGAGAGCACCCCTGCAATACCAGGCTACAACTCTTGCCACACTTTTCGGCCACCAAACCAAGACCGAAACACTAAAGGTGGAGGAGTGTCCATATTCACCAAGGATATTTACACCTCCAGGCTAGTTGCCCAACACAATGCATCTGAAATTCTCCAGGTGCAACTAACACTAGGTAAAACTGCAATCCAAAATTGTAGCTTGCTACAGATCCCCCACCATGTCCCAAGATTCTCACTACACCTTTCTAAACATACTGTAAAATATTAAGATACAACCAAACACCCTAATACTGGGTGATTTCAACTACCCTGCCATTAACTGGGAAAACTACTTGGGTACCAACACCTTTTCCCAACAGTTCTTGGAATTCATAAATTCCAATGCCCTGGATCAACTAATCCATTGTCCCACCAGAGGCTACAATATCCTAGACCTGGTTATTAC
Organism: Protopterus annectens; assembly: GCF_019279795.1. Classification (NCBI taxonomy): domain Eukaryota; kingdom Metazoa; phylum Chordata; order Ceratodontiformes; family Protopteridae; genus Protopterus; species Protopterus annectens. Next base: position 1,714,408,842 of record NC_056731.1, on the reverse strand, counting down.
CAACATGAGAGATAGATGCTCCACACCAGTGATCACCACCTCATTGGTCAGGTCTAACCATAAGCAAATCACCCTTGACATCCACTTCCCACCCCCACTCCCCAGTAAGGAAACTCTGTAAAAAACTTCTCCAAAGCCAACTTCATGCTACTTAAGTCAGAAGTGACAAACTTCATGGCACCCATGCAGATGGGAGCTGAAAGTTCGACTGCTGAATCTAAGGCACTGTACAAGCACATCCACTCGTGCATGAATCGTGCCATCCCAAATAGAATCAAGACGTTCTCCTCCAAAAAAGGAAGCCAATCTGGTGGTCCCCTGCCATAAACAAATTATACAACAGAAGGAAGAAACTGTTGCAGAAAAGAGGAAAATCCCAGAATGCAAAAAACTCCCTTACCAGCCTCAGTAAGAAGCTGAGATTCCTCATAAAATCCTGCAAAGCTAGTTACAAAAGTAAAATTTCCAAAGACAACCACAAGGCATTCTATAGTTATGTCAAGAATATAAATGGCAATGCTCAGATCTGCTTTGAGCTACAACAGAATGGCATTAAATATACTGATCCCAAGGATATTGCCAATATCCTGGCAGATCGATTTAGTGCCAAGTTCACCCCCTAAAGAGCCCATCTCAATACCAAAAGATTGCCAGATTCTGGTAATCATGGCCACACAGGTAGAAACCGCACTCTCCAAAGCTAAGAATACAACATCCATGTGACCAGATGACATCCTGGGCTGTGTACTACATGAACTACAAAATTAACTGGCACCTCACCTAAGTGTCATGTTTAATCATAGCCTCACCTCAGGCTTCGTGCCCACTGAGTGGCGCACAGCTACAGTTATCCCACTCCACAAGGGGGAATCCACCTTGGATCCTGGGAACTACTATTCCATCAGTCTGACGAGCCAGATCTGCAAGGGCATGGAATGCATTCTCATGGAACTTATTAAAAAAAAAAAAAAATTGGCAACCTTCAAACACTGGACCCCACCCAGTTTGGGTTCATGAAGGGCTTATCTTGTCTCCTGAACCTGATTGACTTCTTGAATCAGTCTCCAGAGTTGTGGACAAGGGTAAGGCAGTCCACACAGCCTATCTGGACCTCACCAAGGCCTTCAACACCATCCCCCACTCTGGAATCATAGATAAACTTACTGAGCTGGGCATAAATCCCTATGCCACTCAGTGGGTAACCAACTGGCTTACTGACAGAACCCAGACTGTAAAAGTAGCCGACTCCAAATCCAGCTCCAGACAAGTGACAAGTGGAGTACCTCAGGGTTCAGTCCTGGGACCGCTCTTGTTTGGCATCTACTTCTCTAAAGTACAGGCCAACACTAAGGGACTCTGGCTAACAAAGTTGGCAGATAACTGCAAACTGGGAGCCATTATTGAATCCCCAAATGATGTGGATTTTCTACAAAAAGGCCTTACAGAAACAGATGCTTGGTGCCAGAGCCATGGGCTTAAGCTTAATGCCAAGAAATGTATAGTTATCCCCCTTTGGGGAAAAAAAACATGTACCCATGGATTACCACATAGGTGGCAGTGCACTGAACACTGAAAGTGTGATGAGAGACTTAGGGACACAGGGGAACAGTGGTCGCAGCTTTGATAACCACATCATCACAACAGTCAGGAAATCCTTTTGTGTGGCACACCTCATCACTAAGGGCTTTTCATCCAGAAAAAAGGAGGTCATTGTCCCACTGTACTCATCCCTCATTAGACCCATTATAGAGTACAATGCCCAGTTTGGTATATACCTCACAAGACATCTGCAACAGCTGGAAAGGCCGTAGAAATACCTCACTAAAAGAATCACAGGCCTAAAGCAGATGCCATATGCTGATCGTCTAAAAAAAACTCCAGCTATACTCTGTGGCATATCGTCTACTCAGAGGCGATCTCTGCTTAACATACAAGGCCATGTCAAACCCTGAGCTATTGGACATGGGTCTATATTAAAATCTCGAAGTCTGACAATATTGAATGCGATATTGTCTACACGGGAATACCGAAAGCGCACTACATCGAACGTTTAAATGGAAAATCTCCGTAGGGGGAGATTTCAGTTTACTTCAATGTAGTGCATTCTCGGAGTTGGTATATTTAGGTAGGGGGTGTGTGGGGGGCACACTATTTAGTTTTTTTTTTTAATTTAGTATTTTTTTTTCTTGGTTTCGATGGTTTAAAACTCCAATCACTAATGTTCGATCTTTAGTGATTCGAAGTTTTAAACCTTCGAGAGTATAATATAGACCCGTTGGACATGCTCCACTTAAAGAAATCCCAATCCCTCAGAGCCACACACTCCAGGGATCTAAACCTTGTCATCACAATGAACAAAACATGCTGGAGGGATAGGTTCCTGACCCAGACACTCCCCATACTCTGGATTATACTGCCCATACATGTCAAGCAGAGTGCCTCCTTGGCCCACTTCTAAAGGAACCGTGACGATTGGATGGGAGATATGAAATTCACCCTGGGGATCACTTCAGTCACCCTGCTAGACAGGGGTCCAGGGAAGTAAATATTTTGGGAAGAAATATCCGGGGAATTGTTTGGCTATGCTTGTATAGGCCCTAGGGCCGATAGCCTAGTACCAACCTATGAACCTATGACCCTATGAACAAACCCCCCCCCCCCCTTCTACCCATCACTGTTGGAGTTCCCCAAGGTTCCATCCTTGGCCCTCTTCTTTTTATCATATTTACCAATAATCTCAGTACCTCCAGAAAACTCACTTCTATCATTCAATATGCTGATGATGCCTATCTCATCTACTCTGCCCCCTCCATTAAAGAACTACAAGAAAAAACTCAGAAAGCCCTCCAAGACATAGAAAATTACCTATCTGACCATCAACTCATATTAAAGGCCAACAAAACTAAGCTTATGGTCTTCAATTGTACTAGTGCAAAAAACACCCCATTCCCCTCTCACTATCTATTCCTCTAATGGAACAAAAATTGAACCAGATGAGCAAACTAAACTTCTAGGTGTTACAATGGACAACTGTCTAAAATTTGATAAACATATAGCACTAACAATCAAAACAGTTCATATAAAACTTGCACTCTACAGGGCAAAACCCTATCTATCTAACTATGCCAGAATATCAACAGCCAGACCCCACTTCCTATCCACTCTACTTTACTGTTCCTAAATCTTTACCAACCTATGTAAATCAGATTTGCACAACCTCGAAACTTGTTATAACAGAATAGCCAAATTCGCCTCAAACTTACCTCACAAATCGCATTACTGCTCTGCTATTCACCATCTTAACTGGATCGAACTACCCAGCTTGCTATCTCTCAATCAGCTAATCACTCAGAGTCGTCCACCGACCTGACAATTGCACCGCTCTCTCTGACCTTCTACAACCATATACAAACCTTAGGTCCCTTAGATCATCTGGCAAATTAATGCTCAATGTAACTAAATCTGTCAACTGTTATGGATACTCAGTATATTCATTTAAAATAGCCAAAACCTGGAACTCTGTTCCCCAGCATATTCTAACTAATCCTGATACTTACAATTTCAAACTACCAACAGAATATTACTCTAAACAATGGCTATGTTCCTACACATTTCCAGGCAATTCTCACTTCTCTCTACACTCTCCTCTTCTGTACTCTCAATATGCTGACTTGCATCACTAGCATAAACTCTATCCTATGAGATTACTCAAAAAAAAATGTATACATGTTGTACACATTTGGCTTAGATGTTCTCATGATGTTTTCTCTATACCTGAATGTTTATTACTGTGTGATGCTTAGATGTATTCTTATGCTTAGGGTGTATCTTTAACTATATAAGTAATGCTTACTGTTTTTTCATTATGTCACTGTAAATCATTATGTAATGTGTTTTTGGAGCTTTTCTCCCCAGGTCTCTGCTGAAAATGGGCACCAGGCCCATTCGGGCACTACCCAATAAATGTAAAATATCATAAATAAATAAATGTTTGCCTCCCTTCCACAAAACCATACTGATCCATATCTATCAATTTTGGCAGCACCTTTTCCATTCTTTTAGCTAGTGTAGACACAAACACTTTATAATAATGGTTTAAAATTTAAATGAGTCTGTAAGAAGCTGAGTCGGAAGGGTCTTTGCCATCTTTAGGAAACACAGCCACCACAGATTTCTTCCAAGATGTTGGTGTTTCTCTTCCTTTTAAAATACTGTTAAACAAAAATTTCCAGATCTTTGTCATGTTCTTCCCTCCTAATTTCCAAACTTCCACAGGAATACCATCTGTTCCTGGAGACTTTCCTGAAGATTAATTATACGTCACTGTTTTTATCTCATCACCTCCTATCTTAACTGTTAGATGTTGAACCTCGACTACTTCTAACCTTGGCATAATTAAGTCTTCCATAAATATTTCCATCTTTCTTAATTTCCACATTTCTCTGCTTTATAAGAATGTTCATACAATTTCCAGAATATCTCTAAAACCTCTACAGGATCTCTGGTTATTTTTCTTGTTATATGTTCCCAAAGTTTGGGGACAACCTTTCAATGTTCTGTAGCCTAAGTCATTATTCTAAAAGTTTTTGTGCTCTGAAGTTATTTTTTTAAACACCTTTATTGAATTATCACTTCTGACATAGGCACATTTGCATTTATATAAAGGTAATCAAATTGTATTAAGTTAAAATTAAAGCATTATGCTTCACATATATTGATATATATATTATAATCTAAACAACTTTACATAAATTATTCAATTCCTGCTCCTTTTCTAAAACAAGAAATATCTTTATTAAACCATCACTTACTATATAAGCAATCGTACATTTACATAAATGAAAACAAACCACACTGACACAATCCTGGTTGCAAGCATTTTGCATCACAAACCATACTGACACATTCCCAGTTACAAACATTATACATCACATATAATCTACCCAATTGCTTTCAGTCAAACATTACATAGCTCATTGAAGTCTTGCCTTCTTTTGAACCTCATTCCTGTCCTTTATGTATTGTTCCCACAACTCTTTTTTTTCCTATGTCATTTGCTCCTACTTTTTTCTAAAGATCTCACTTCTATTTGTTTTATCTCTCTTACTATATTCACTACTTCTAATATAGTTGATTTAAATTTTGAGTTCCATTTTCTAGCAATTGCTTTTTTGACAGCCACCATAATTAGAGACAGCAATGTCTTACCATTTCTAGGCAATTCTGATTGTGTATCATAGCTCAGAAAAATCATCTCCCTCGTCACACCAATCTGCCCACCCAGCATCTCTGACATTGCATCTGACAGGGAATCCTTAAAGTCTGCCAACTCGCTACACTCTCAGAAAATATGTTCCCAATTACCTCTTTCTTCCCTGTCATACATCCAACATTTACTATCTACCTGAGGAAAAATTCCCTGGAGTCTACTTGGGGTATAAAAATATCTATGTAAACATTTCCAAGAAAAAATTCTAAATCTTATAGATTTTGTTGCATATTTGTGAGACATGCATTTATCCTCTCACTGTTTCTTTGCGAATTGCAATTCCATTCTTTCTTCCCAATCCTTTCTAACCTCCTCTGATTGATTGTTATAGTTATCATGCAATATTTTATATGCTGTATTAATTATTTCTTTTTTAGTGACAGCTTCTGTTCTAGATTCTACTAAAAACTCTAGCAGTACTGGTATTTCATTTAGGACCTTCCTATTTCTTTCTCTTTGCCTGTACTCTGATATCAGTCCTTGATAGGGAAGGCAATCTCTGACCTGCAGATCAAAGAAATTCTTGCATCTTTCCATTCTATCATCTTTCCCTCTACTTATTTGCTGCCATTACCTTGGTTCATTTGCCAGTTTTCTTCAATAAATTCCAGCCCCCTCTTGCCTACTGTCTGTATTCCTAATTGCAGTCATCACCATTGGCAGAATCTCCTTTCTCCATTCCCGTGTTGGCTTAGTTCTCAGAATACGTTCTGCTACTTTATGGATATAATATTCTGTATGATTATTGTTATTCTCCTTAAAGGTCTGCATCCAAAATCCCAGTCTCTCCTTGTTTCGTCAGCTTCCCCCCCTGTTTCAACATCACCCCTTTCCACTTTGAATTATATTTTTCTCCTTTTGCTATGTATATGAGCCTTAACCGTGTAGCTCTGAAATGTCCCTTTAAATTGAGTAATCCCAATCTGCCCTGTTCTGCTGGAAGAATCAGCATATCCCACGTGACTAGCTCTTTATTAATTGTTATCCACCGCTTCTTCTCTGGTTGATAAAAATATGTCTGACCTATGTATAAGACTAAAGGGACTAAAAACATTTGACTACTTGTATCATGCCATCCATATCCATGAACAAAGCTTGCAATTTCTCAGTTTTTGTTTTATCTTTTTTTAATCTCTTTCCACATATCATTAGTTGTCACACCATAATCATTTTAATCCATACTACTAAATACTTTATTTTATCATGTCTCCATAAATAAGGATATTGCTAAATCAATTTGTATGTGAATATATCATTTACCAATATTGCCTTTGTTTTAGCTTTATTAATTTTGTTTCTTGAAAATATCTGAAATGGTCTCAGAATGTTCCAGAACACTGTAATGTCTCTTTCTGGTTTTGTCAGATATAAAATAATGTCATCTGTAAACAGAGCCAGCTTTTCTTGATTACCATACCAATTATACCCTTTAACTTCTGTGTCCCTTATTTTCTTTGCCAGTGGTTCTAAATGTAATACAGATAACAAAGGGGAAAGAAGACACCCCTGTCTGGTTCCTCTGCTCAAGCAGAAATTATCAGAAAGGACCCCATCCACTTTAATTTTTGCCTTTGATTGTGCTCTGGAGTTTTTATCAAGAATAATTGCTGAACTGCAAGCTTATGCATGTTATCCAGGTGCTCCTTTATTTTTTCTTTAGCAATCTGCACTTGCTCCTCCTCTTGTTCTGTGAGATTCCCCTTATTCTGCAAAACATTAACCTTTGTCATCCCCTCTAAATAATTTCTATTACTTCTTAACCATATCTGTTTCTCTTTTATTTCAACCCTATTTTTAAACTCCATTTTGTTATTATTCCAGTCAGTAGCTATAACTTATGAAGATATTTCTTTCTTCTGTAATAACTCCTGAATAATTTCCACTGCACATTCCTTAAATTCATCTCTTTATAAAAGGTAGGTGGGCAGGCACCAGTGTCTTATTTATACTTCATTATCCTGCATTTTTATCTTAGCTGTTATTGGTGCATGAGCTGAAATAGTTGTTAGACGTGTGTCAAAGCTTTCAGTTAAATGCACGTGTTCTTTTGAAATATAATTTCTGTCTAGTCTAGCTCAGTTTTTATATCTTGGGGAGTAATAACTAAATTCAGTCCGAGTTCCTACTAATGAATTAAAATCTTCCATATTAAATACTTTCACAAATTACTTCAGAAGTCTAGCCTTTTTTGTTATATTGTCCCTTCTAGGTCCCCTGATTCTTCCTCACTATTGCAAATCAAATTCCATTCCCCACCTATAAACAATATTCCATGCTGAAAGCAGAGTAATTCTCCCAAAATTTTCTTAAGCTCCATAACAGCAGGTTTTGGTGGAATATAAATACATGTTGTTGTAATCCTCCTCCCTTGTCAATAGCCCCTTACTACCACATATCTACCATTTTTGTCTTTTTTCCTCATCTATCACTATTGCAGCCCACTGTAGCAATTAGTGTAATTGCTTCCCTTTTCCTGTGTTCCTGATATTCTGCTGAATATCCATTCTGAAATCCTGTCTTTGTCAAATTCATATGCTCATTTCTTTCCAAATGTGTCTCCTGCAGCATTGCTATTTACATTCTGCATTTCATAATATAATTCAATACTCCCTCTGTTTTCTGTATACCTGTAAAGCTATTCACATTCCAGGATAATATGGACAGCATAGCCATCATGATAAAAAAGCTATTGTTCTCACCTATTTTACACAACAGTTTTTTTTTTGTATTTCCAGCTTTTGTGTTACATGCATGCTGTATACTAATGTTTGGCAGATTGATCTTTTGTACAGTTGTTTCTTCTCCTCTCTATTTGAACCTCTAGCACATTTTTCAAGACTTTTTTTTAATGAAAACACTCAAACAAAAAAAATAAATACTACCCCTATCTCCTGTTAACTTGAGACAAACACACAGAGCTATGTGCATCTTCAGAACATGACGTTTAACCCTCTAGAAGGGAACACTTGCCCCAAATTGATAGCTGCACCTACAGGCATTATCTAATCTAAAATTAAGGTTACCCATGCTAAAGTGCATGCTACAGCCTGTGGTCCCACTTATACTGATTGCTATCTGTTCTTTTCTTATCTCTCTTCCTTTCTCAGATATGAAAAACAGTGTGTATGCTTTCAGAAAACATTAACTTTTAGCCCTAAGAAAAAGTGTACTGGCTATCTTTAAATAAAACTAAATTGTATATTGTTCTTTTAACTGCATTGACGTTTTAAGGCTGCTAGGGAGGTTGCCACCTCTTATTCACTTCCCATAATTTCAAACTTATTTTTTTTCACTGAACTGCTTGTCATTGTACCTTTAAATTTTACATTTCCTTCAGTAAAGTATACTCAGAATTTTCAGGATTAACTGATTGCACCTGCACACTGCTTGTGTCCACAGAAATGTACTCAGCAATGAGTCTTTGTAAATTTTGCTAAGAAAAGAAAGCAATAAACCACAGCTGGCCTCAGCTGCAGATACCTTGACTCTACTGAACATTTGCTGGTAGAAAACAAACAAGTTAATATCTTTGCAGTTGTATGAAGCTTAGCATTTGCATGGCTTTCATAATTTTGTCTTATTTTTAAAGCCTACATGCTTACAAAAACACCTGATATGAAGTTGTCCTATCTCGCCTTCATTCTGTACTGATGGGGTCAGAACCGATCCTTGGTTCTGACTCGGCTGTTTACTAAAGCTCGAGGTCTTCAACCAGCTTGTGGCTTACTCCCTTTTCCATGATGCTTTAGTGCCTACCCCAGATCTCATTTGCTGCTGAAAGAGATCGGGTGATTCTTCCAGCTCTGGTTAAATGGAAAACTTATTGTTCTTTATTTTTCACTAGTTGTGGCTATAAAGTGTATTTTTCTATACTATAATAGCATACTGTAGAAATAGTTTAAGGTTAGTTTATAGATAACCTTTATAGAGTTTGTGTGTGACTGCATAGTTTAGCTAGTTAAGCTGTCTTAACGTCCTTATATCTCAGTGTGTACTAGTTATATTTACCCTTGTGGTAGCTCATTTTTTATAAGAGAGTAGCAGAGTCCATTTTTATTTAGAGGGCTCTTCCTTTACATGTGTGATTATTAAGTAGCTTAGAATATAACATTATTAGAGTTGTGGTGATTGTGTGTTTTATCCTTCTTAAAAAAGTATATATTTTTCTGACAGCTAACTTGTTTAAATTAGAGAGTTGCAGAGTCCGTTTTTAGTTAGAGGGCTATTCTTCCTTTGACTACTTGGTTGTTCTAACTGGTACAATGTCTAAGCAAGGAAAAGAGGTTAAACCTTTGGGTTTCAAAAAGTGCCCAAAGTGTAATCAAAAGATGTCCATCACCAATGGACACATTGAATATGTTTATTGCTTAGGGGCGGTTCATTTGCAGGAATTATGTGCAATTTCTCATTTGTTTAGTTCCAGAGTTATTCAGGAGAGGAAAAACAGATTAATCTTAAGAGGACTAGTGAAACCTTCCTTTCAAGAGGCCTTGGAACAGGGTCAAAGTCCCCAGAAGAAGTCCACCTCTCCAACAGAAAATTCTGACAAAACTGCTAAAAGTTCAAAAAGGTCATCATCTACTGTCCCAGAGTATTCAGAGCCATTGGGAAAGTCTAAAAAATGTCTCCGTCAATCCCTAAATCTGTAGGGTGTGAGAGACTGTCCACCTCGGCTCCATTGGCATTGGAACCGTTGCTTTCGCAAGTGAGGAACCAGTCCCCTGTTCTGGAACCGGTATCTCCCACCCTATGGTTCCCCTTTCTACAGACTGTAGCATCCCTAACTCCCTCTTCTTGATCTTCTAGAAGCCTTTTTGAATACTGTGTAGATTTTGTGGTTTAGAGGTTTTTGAGGACACCAGCATTGGCAAAGCTTCTATCTGAACTGACCGTGAGGGGGATCTGACCAAACCTATCCCGACTACATCAATTCCTCCTCCGACCCAAGTTGCAGTTTTGGAGCCGGAATGCTTGGAATTGATAGCGGTGGAACTGTTGGAGCCGAGACTTGCAGTCTCACAGACTTTCAAAGGCTTTTCTGAAAAGCACTAATCTTTTGAGGCCACCCATTAAGCCCCCACTACCACCATGGCATCTGAATTTTGTGCTATCCCAGATAATTCTTCCCCCTTTTGAACCAGCATCATCATGTGACTTAAAATTCTTAACGTGGTAAACTATTTTCCTAGTAACTATCACCTCAGCTAAAAGAGTTTCGGAGTTGTAAGCATTATCTATCAACCCCCCCATATATGTTATTTCACAATGATAGAGTGTCACTCCGGACAAACACGTTCTTTTTACCAAAAGTATGTTCAGAATCCAACTTGAATTAGTCCATAGACTTACCAGTCTTTTCCCCCAAGTATGGCAGTAAGGAAGAATATATGCTTCACCAACTTGATGTTCATAGACAGTTACATTTCTATTTGCACAGAACTAAGGATTTCAGAAAGACAGATCAACTATTTGTATCCTTTTCAGACTGCAAAAAAGGTATGCCTGTAGCAAAAACTACTCTATCAAGGTGGTTGTCAGAGTGCATTTTGTTCACTTATCAATCAGTAAATAAACAGCTGCCACAAAAAAATAAAAGCTCACTCTACTAGGGCTGTCTCTACCTCTTCTGATTTTTGTGCAAGACTGCCAATAGATAACCATTTGTGCAGCAGCCACATGGGCGAGGCCTCATACCTTCATCACTCATTACAAAGTATATTTGGCCCTTTGGGTCCACTGTCATGAAGAATATACTCTCGTGAGCCATCCAAGAAAGATGGTGCTAGGGACGCTGCCCCATCAGTACAAAATAGAGGCGAGATAGTACAACTTCACATAAAGAAGTTATGTACCTACCATAACATTCCATGTGAGTTGTCCATCTCACCTTCATTCTTATGACCCTCCCTTCTACCGCCAGCCTTGGCTTCTACAGGATCAAGAGTTTTTTTCTGATTGGCATCTGTTGTGCTTTAACCCTCTTCTGGTCTTATAAATAATAGGGAGTTACATATGAGCATTAGTATGCAGCAAACAAAGTTACATATGAGCATTAGTATGCAGCAAACAAGATCTGAGGAAGGCATGAGAGCATAATGGGATAGGGAGTAAGCCACGAGTTGGTTGAAGACCTTGAGCTTTAGTAAATGGCCAAGTCGGAACCGAGGATCAGTTCTGAACCCATCAGTACAGAATGAAGGCAAGATGGACAACTCACATAGAACGTTATGGTAGGTACATAAATTCTTTTTTACAGCTTAATCTAGACATTCACCATTGTAAAATAAAAAGAGAAAATATCCTAATTCTGCATATAAATTAATCAGTGCACTTTTATACCTCAACCCCACTTCAGCAGTCCAAGATCACAGCATATGAATATTAAACTTGCTCTTGTCCTTAAAGTCTCTCTATGATCCTTTTTTCTCTCTTGTTATACCATAAAAACTAAAAAAGTACATGTTTACTTTAATATCTTTAACACATATAACTTTCACTGAAAAGACTTCCCCCACATTTAAAATACCCTTGACTACACACTACACAAAACTGTTTTACTGTATAAAACATGCAGTTTATGTCATGAAAGGTTTTATACAAATACTAATAAAAACAAAAATTGTTTTACTTACAATTAGTTTTACCTCTTTTACTGTCCTTCTAAACATTAATGATATAAAGTGGGGTATATTCTTTACATTCCACCCACAAGTTTAACAAGGTCAACAAAAGTCCAGTATTTTTCAGCCACTTTTTCTTCAAAAACATATTTCACAAACATGATTAGACACTTTAGAGTCTTACATTTAGTCACCAATTTCAGAGTTGCTGGTCTTCTTTCTGTTCATCTCTATCTCCCAACACCAGACACTGATTCAGGTCCACAGTACTTCTGATTCTTCTAGTCAGCTCTCTGCTTTTTTCTCTCTGTCAAGCATTTTCCTTTGAAATATTGGAAAAAGTTTCACTGAAAAGTCTCTCTATAATCCTTACAGTGAGAAGAATGAGAAGCAGAGTCTCTTTCTGCTTCCTGAGCTACTTTGTGTTGGATAAACATTTTTATTTCCTCCATAGCCTGTTCTGCATCAAAAAATAACTTTGATCCTCCAGGGGAAAAAACACTTCGAAGACAGCTGGATACAGCAACTTGAATCAAACACTTTCCTGGGATACACTTGAATTTCTATGCCTGGTATACACTGAATAAGTTTGAGAATGAGAATTTTTTTTTTTTTGTAATATTTGTATTTGTTTGTTTGTTAACTGGGGTAGAGTGACCCATATGGACCAATTTCAGACCAGTTCAAGTGTCAATGAAAAGAACATCTTTAGTAAGGAAGTTTGACAGTTTGTGTGTATATTACATGTACTGTAGGCAAGAACTTTGGAGGTTGCAAATTTGACATGATGACTGAACCGGTGATGTGGGTCAAGATATATTCTTAAGTATACGCAGGCGGCATTGGGGTGATTTTTTACTGTACCAGGGTCAGTTAATAAGAAGGGAATTGAGTTGGTGAGTTTTGTGAAATGCCAAAGAGCACACTTTACTGTATTTATATACAAGTACCAGCGGGTTGTTATTCTTTTATTTTTTTAACTATATTCTACTGATTTGGGATAAAGATTATTGTCTGAGATGCATACAGTTTGTGCTGTGTAGGTTTAGAAATCTGGGGTCAAAGAATGAACAAAAGGCTATGCTGTAGCTTTCAGCCTACCACCGGAGGTAAAGGGCAAAGTAATCCCATTGTGGGTCTGTCTTATCACAAATGTTTTAATTGTAGAAATGTGGCTCTGCATTTCAGACTGAAGCATGTTTTAGCAAGGAACAAACTTTCACCAGATGTTGCATTCACAAAAAATTGCAAAAACAACCAAACTATGCGCAGACGGCTAGTGCAAAGGTCCAAAACACGAACCAGCAAACCCAAAACAAATGGACCAGCACAGAAGGAGAAGGAACAATACTTCATTAAAAGTCAAAAAACAGCCACAGACCGGTTTTGGCCCTAAGCCTTTGTCAATATACCACAAAAAATTGTCACAGAATTAATTGGTTGATTGGTTGGTTTGTTTTGTTTGCTTGTTTGTTTGTTTATTTAAATATTTGTCAATTTGACTACATATTTTGCTGATCTGGAGTAAGGCATTTTGTATCTGCTATATATATAATTTATGCTGTTCAGGTTTAAAAGTCTGACGAGGCAAGATTTTAACCACAAACTGTGGTTAAGCCTTCAGAATTTAAACCCATGTGTAGTAGCCAGAGGTAGGATTGGGTGACATCATACATCATCATCATAAATTCGTAGAGTGCTTGTCCAGGTGAGAGTTGCAGTGCTAACAAGCTGTCAAGGGTAATCCAGACTTTTCTATCTCTGGAAATAGTTTCAGGCTGGTATTATACACCCAAACATTCTGAGGCAAGCTGAGAGATGAAATTTCTCCATTATTTCCTGATTCTTCCCCATATCTGTTTCCACCATGCTCTGCTTGGTACACTTCCCATGGGAAGCAGCCAGAAAGAATTTTTACAAAGTACCCAAGCCACCTTAGTTAATCCTGTCAACATGGAGGAACATTGCTAGTGCCATGGCATAGAGGGATAAAGTCATGACTATGTCACAGGTGGTCTGAGTTTGATTAGGATCTCAAAAGCTTGTAAGAGCCGACTGAGGTGGAATGGGAGTGAGGGGTTGCTAGCAGCTCGCATATACTAGGGAAGAAAGGTGTCTGTGACTCACCACATGAACAACATGTAGTGGAAGCACTAGATATCTGCTAAGTGAAGTTAAGAGCTGGCTGAGTCCATAGTACTGCAGTGCAGTTGCACCGATTAACCAAGGGAGAATGGTATGCAAAGGCATGCCTCCCATTATGGCAAGGGGGTAGCAATTGCAGACTAAGAGGAACTGCTGAGGGATTTTTCATGGCAACCACAAACCAAGAAGTTAAATACCATGAAACTACGGAAGCTGGACTGCAAAAAGAGGAAACCAGGTTCAGGTTTATAAAAACGGATACGATTTAATACATATAAAGCGCTTTTTGTCACAGTAGATACTGTGACTTCTTCAGATGAATTAAAACACAGAGCTCTTACCCTTAAATAACAAAGTTAATGCTTCAATAATACAATTAAACAATTGGTGATTAATTAAAGCTTTCTCAACAAGTAAGTGAATTTAAAAACCAATGGCACTCTTTTTGTTACTTTCATGTTCTGAACAAAACATGAGTCCCTTCCTCAAAAAAACAGACTATTTAAAACACATTTTATCAGTGAATTTCATATTGCTATTTTAAACACCTAATCAATACCAAATTTAATAAAGTTAAGTTACTGCTGCAAAATATACAAGTAACTTATTGAAGCATTAACTTTGTTATTTAAGGGCAAGAGCTCTGTGTTTTAATTCATCTGAAGAAGTCACAGTATCTACTGTGACGAAAAGTGCTTTATATGTATTAAATCGTATCAGTTTTTATAAACCTGCACCTGGTTTTCTCTTTTTCAGTCCAGCTTCTGTAGTTTCATTTATTTTTCAGGGCAACAGGGCAAACTCTTCAGCACAAACTATTTTTATAGTGGTAGTAACCTTTAGGTTCTAGGTCTTAAACCGAATTTTATAAGTCACAGTAAACACAATAACTGTTACATTTGTAATATTTTCTAAACAGCGTATAATATCTCAGCAACCACTCATGTTACACACATGCTGTCAGCAGCATTTTATTAATCTGTCTTAGAGCTTTCGTAAGAGGCTACAGAGTTCTGTCTGTGTTACTTGGTTGTTGAGATATTTAGTAAAATGTGAAAATTATATCTATATAAATTAATGTCATAAAAACAACAGCTAATATCTATTCACCTGCACTAGACATAGGTCAAATATTAATGCAGTTGAGTTTGCTATTTTGTAAGCTTTAAAATGAAATCTTTTAAAACCTTGTACATAGCATGGTTTTGGAATTATTGATGCAAATATCTTCTTCTTCTTCTTTCGGCTGCTCCCGTTAGGGGTTGCCACAGCAGATCAACTGTTTCCATTTCTTCCTGTCCTCTGCATCTTGCTCTGTCACACCAACCACCTGCATGTCCTCTCTCATCACATCCACAAACCTTATCTTAGCCCTTCCTCTTTTCCTGTTACCTGGCAGCTTCATCCTTAGCATCTTTATCCCAATATACTCTGCATCCCTTCTCAGCACATGTCCAAACCAACGTAATCTTGCCTCTCTGGAGTTGTCTCCAAACCTTCCAACCTGGCTGACCCTCTATATACTTATTCCTAATCCTGTCCATCCTCGTCACACCCAGTGCAAATTTTAACATCTTCAACTCTGCCACGTCAAGCTCTGACTCCTACCTTTTTGTCAGTGCCACTGTCTCCAACCCATATAACATAGTGGTCTCACTACCCTCTTGTAGACCTTCCCTTTCACTCTTACTGGTACTTGTCTGTCACAAATCACTCCTGACACTCTTCTCCACCCACTCCATCCTGCCTGTACTCTCTTCTTCACCTCTCTTCCACACTCACCATTACTCTGAACTGTTGATCCCAAGTACTTAACCTCATTCACCTTCACCACCTCTACTCACTGCATCCTCACCATTCCTCTTTCCTCCCTCTCATTCACACACACATATTCTGTCTTAGTCCGGCTGACCTTCATCCTCTTCTCTCTAGAGCATATCTCCACCTCTCCCGGGTCTCCTCCACATGTTCCCTACTCTCACTACAGATCACAATGTCATCTGCAAACATCATAGTCCACGGGGACTCCTGTCTTATCTCGTCTGTCAACCTGTCTATCACCTTTGCAAATAAGAAAGGGCTCAGAGCTGATCCTTGATGTAATCCCACCTCGACCTTAAATGCATCCTTCACTCCCACCGCAGACCTCACCACTGTCACACTACCCTTGTACATATCCTGTACCACTCTTACATACTTCTTGGACACTCCCGACTTCCTCATGCAATACCACAACTCCTCTCTAGGCACCCTGTCATATGCTTTCTCTAAATCCACAAAGACACAATGCAACTCCTTCTGACCTTCTCTGTACATCTCCATCAACACTCTCAGAGCAAACATCGCATCTGTAGTACTCTTTCCTGGCATGAAACCATACTGCTGATCACTAATCATCACCTCCCTTCTTAACCTAGCTTCCACTACTCTTTCCCATAACTTCATGCTGTGACTGATCAGTTTAATCCCTGTGTAGTTACTACAGCTCTGCACATCACCCTTATTCTTAAAAATTGGTACCAAAACACTATGTTAAGTTGTCAATCTCGCCTTCATTCTTGCTGGATGGGTTCGGAGCCGATCCTCGGCTCCGACTCGGCACTTGCTTTAGCTTGAGAACTCCTTTTACCAGCTCGAGGCAACCCTATATCCCATGATGCAAGGCGGAACTACCTCAGATCTCGTTTGCCGCTTAGCGAAAGAGGTCTCCTTTACCAGCAGAGGTAAGTGAATTTCTTGTTAAAGAAAAGAGAAGCTTAGTTAGGGTTTTATTTCCCCTTGTATCCACATTTATAGTCTGTAGTGAGTTACAGCCCACCCTATTCCCTTGTTTTTCAAACTTTATAATCTTTTTATAACCTTTAGTGTAAAGTTTTTAGTTAGGCCTAAAACCCCATTGGTTAATCCCTTCCTGTGTGTTGTGTGTTAGGGGATTAATTTTGTGTGTTTGTTGGGGTTTGTGTGTGTTACTTCCTCCTAGGATATGTCTAGGGAAGGCAAGGTCTTAGGCTTCAAGAAGTGTGACTCGTGCTGTCAGAAAATGTCTCTGACAGACGGTCACACTTCTTGTGTTTATTGCCTGGGGCCTTTGCACCTGCAGGACTCCTGTGCTTTGTGTCACTCTTTTAGCCAGAGAGTCCTGCAGGAAAGGAGGAATAAGCTTATCCTCCGTGGCTTACTTAAGCCAGAAGGTTCTCCCTCTAAAGCAGGGTCTGGGAAACCTTCTAAGCCACCGAAGGCTCAGGCTTCAGTATCCAAGCCTCCTCCGGTGGCTCCGGCTCCGTCGGAGCCGAGATCGGCTCGACTGGAACCGATGTATCTACCATAAAAGTAGTGGGTTCGGTGCCGGCTGGTTCCGATACCTTGTCTACTGTGGCCTTGTCGGCTCCGGCTGGAGCCGACACCTTATCCAGCATCGGGCCGAAACCTCGGCTCCATCTGGAGTTCAGGGGACTTCGGCTCCGATGGCTTCGTCCCGAAAGAGATCTCGGTCCCCTTCGTTACTGAGTATCCACTCGGCTCCGGGGTCTCCTCTTTTGTCGGAGCGGAGCCATCGGAGCCGATCTTCGAGATCTTCCAGGCTGTCTGACCACGACTTGGAGAGGGTGGTAAGCAGGCTGTTGAAGTCTCAGGCACTGGCCCAAATGCTCCATAGCCCGTCTCAACAGACTTCAGCTATAGCCTCACCCCTTGAACTTCCTCCTCCGACTCCACACCAGAGTTCGGAGCCGGAGCTTCTCGGGACAGCGACTGTTTCGGTGCCGGAGCCGATACATCCTTCGGCTCCGTCGTCCTCGGCTCCGATCTCCTCCTTGAGACCTTCCTTGGAGGGATCCGGTCGTCGGGTTTCCCTTGTCGGCTCCGAGGGGGCTAGTGGCATCGGACCCTTGTCCGACCCCGCTCTCCCTCTCGGGGCTTCGGCTTTGGTAAGCTCGGCGCCGACATCGGCCTCGGAGCCTTCCCTCTCAGTGGAGCCGGGAATTCCTGTTTCCTCGGAGCGGGGATATTCCGGCCTCCCGGGGAGGGGAGCCTTTGAGGTGATGAGGAGTGTCCTGGCCTCTGAGCCTGGTCAACGGTCCATCCCTCTAGCTCCTCCCTCATCAGTGCCTGCAGACGCCTCTTGCCAGCCTCTTGCTCTCAGGCCAAGGGATCCATCGCCCCAGGTTTCCCCATTGGGAATTTCCTCCTCTTCCGAAGTTTCTCCTGATCCTGCAGGTGAACCCCCTCGGAAGAGGACGTGTAAGAGGAAACACACAGACTCCCCCGAGTCTACTACATCGGATACCGACTTAGATGAGTCGGAGGGTTCCCCACGATCCCCCTCTGAGGATGTCTCTTTTCAGACATCCTTGAGCTCCTCAAACAGAGGGGGAATTGGCCAGCCATTGATCCCTCCGAGGATGAGTCGGTATACCTGGAGGCTTTTGGATCCCGACCCTCCACCTCCTGGGTGTCTCCGACTTTCGACCCACTTATGCAGGTAGTGGCTCGGAAGGCGTGGGCGGCTCCAGATTCTGTGGAACCTGTCCCCAGGAGACCATCCAAATTCATCACGGCCCCTACGGACAAACAGTTCCTTTCCAAGGGTGTCTCTGTGGATGCTATGGTGGTGGCTGCGGCCACTAAGAAGGAACTGGCGGATCCTTCAGTACCTGTCCATCCTCCTAACAAGGATTCTAGGACCATGGACAGGTATGGAAAGCGGATGTTTTCTTCAGGGACCTGTGCTATGCGTTTGCTGAACTACCTTTGTCACTTCACCAGGCTTCAACGAGATATTCTCAAGGAACTGGGTGAAGTAGTCCAGGATCCTTCTGCTGCTGGGGCTCAAGAAAAGATTGCCTCGCAGCTTGCAATCCTGAATTCCATATCTAACTCCTCCATGCGGCTCATATCCTATGCGGCCGATGGAGCGAGCAGGGCCACAGGCACAGGAGTTGCTCTTAGACGCCAAGCCTGGATGCGGCTTTGTAATTTTGCGGACCCCTTTAAGGCGTCCTTCACTAATACCCCTTTGATGGTTCGGCTTTGTTCGGACCTCAGGTGAAGGATACCTTGACCAGGTGTGAGCAGGACGGTAAAACTCTTTCTGCCATTGGAGTCCAGTTTTCCACTCCTTCTAGACCATATCCCAAGGGTCAGAAGGGGGGGAAGATGTGGTTCCGTAAAGCCCAAGGAGCTACACCGGACGACGTGGTCAGTTTACCCCCAGAGGCAGAGGGGTAACAATAAGACGCCGCCCTAGAGGCAGGGGGGGTCCTCAGAACCAGGGCAACAGGGAGTCTCTTCCTGAGAAGCCCTTTCAGCATCCCTGAGGTGTTGCCCAACTGTCCACCCTTGGAGGCAGTCGGGGGAAGGATTTCGCTGTACCCAGTAGCCTGGCAATCCCTATCTCAAGAGATGTGGGTACAGTTGATCATATCCGAGGGTTACAAAATCCCTTGAAAGGTTTCCCGTACCTCTACAATCCCTTCCAGACATCTCACCCTGTCAAAGGGATTTGGCAGAACAGGAAGTTTCAAAGCTCCTAGAAAAAAGAGCCGTCCAGACTGTGCCGGCAGACCAGGTAGGATCCGGTGTCTACTCGAGATTCTTTTTGGTCCCCAAAAGGACGGGAGATTGGAGACCAATATTAGACCTGAGCAATCTAAACAGATTTGTCAAGAAGGCAAGATTCCGGATGGTCACGCTTCAGTCCATTCTGCCATTTCTGGGCAAGGACAACTGGATGTGCTCTATAGACCTTCAGGATGCGTACTATCACATAAAGATTCACAGACGCTCCAGAAGGTTTCTCCGCTTTTGGCTAGGGACCAGTCATTACCAATTCAGAGCACTGCCCTTTGGCCTCACTTCAGCCCCCAGAGTGTTTACCAAATGCATGGCAGTGGTCACAGCTCATCTGAGACGTCAAGGATTCCAGGTGTTTCCCTACTTGGACGACTGGCTCCTCTCCGCCACCACCAAGTGTCAGCTTCTTCAGTCCAGAGACTACACTCTACAGCTTTGCAGGAGTTTGGGAATTTCAGTAAATTTCGAAAAATCTTCTCTGCTGCCTTGCCAATCTATCACCTTTATAGGCAGAATTAAACACCGTCAAAATGTTAGCCAGACTAACAGATCAAAGAATTCTGGACATCCAAAAATTTGTTCGGATTCTATTGCAGAGCAACAAGATCAAAGCCAGATTTATACTGAAGGTTCTAGGTCTTATGGCTGCGGCCATTGTTCTTCTACCACTGGCTCGCTTCCACATGCGTCTTCTGCAGTGGATGCTATTCACGCAGTGGTCGTACCACAGTCTTCCGATGAGGCACGAAATCTTAGTCACACAGTCGTGCAGAGCTCATCTAAATTGGTGGATATCTTCCCCTCTTCTTCATCAAGGCCGACCTTTTATTCCCCCTCCTCCAGTTGCCACAGTCACTACGGATGCCTCTCTGATCGGGTGGGGGGGGCATTATCAGGGCAGGATGGTCCACGGGACGTGGCAACCCATAGAATACCATCTGCACATAAATGTCCTGGAGATGAGAGCAGTGCTTTTAACGTTGCAAGCCCTCAGTGACTTTCTTCCCACGGGGACTATTGCAGTACAAACGGACAACATGTCCGTGGTGTGGTACATCAACAAACAGGGCGGGACCAGGTCCTATCCGTTATGTCGAGAAGCTCTCAGACTTTGGCAATGGGCGATCTCCTCTCATCGGTTTCTGATAGCAATGCACATCCCCGGCAGGTCCAACCTATTGGCGGACAGGCTGAGCAGATCCATTCTGATGCCTCACGAGTGGTCTCTCAATCAATCTGTAGTGGATCAGATATTTCTGAAGTGGGGCACTCCTTGTTGCGATCTTTTTGCTACTCCTCAAAACAACAAGTGCCCCGATTTCTTCACTCTCTTTCCCCTACCAGGCCAACCCCTGAGAGACTCTCTAACCCAGGATTGGCCCCGGGGACTTCTGTACGCTTTTCCTCCCTTTCCCTTGATTCCACAAGTCATTCAGAAAGCCACTGTTTTGAGGGCCAAGTTGATCCTCATTGCTCCATATTGGCCTCGACAAATTTGGTTTCCGTCTCTGCATTGTCACCTTCTGGTGCAGCCCTGGCATCTGGATCCAGTTCCGAATCTCTTGATCCACCAGTCGGGTCAGCAGCACCGGGCCATTCATTCTCTCAACCTCACTGCTTGGTTGCTCCACTTCCTTCCCTAGCCAGGCTACCGATGATTTCTGATTCTGTCAGAGACATCTTAGTGTCTTCTTTAAAGTCGTTTATGCTAGCAAGTGGCGACGTTTTTCTATTTGGGCAAATTCCAGAAAAATTGATCCCTTTACTGCTCCTGTACATTCTGTTTTAGATTTCCTGGCGGAGGTTTTTCATTCAGGATCCTCGTCATCTACAGTCAAAGTACAACTGGCTGCTATTTCCAAGTATCATGTTGGCTTGCATGACAATAACATTATGTCTCATAGATTGTTCAAGGCCTTTCTAAGAGGAGTTTTTCTCCTAAAACCACCTATAAAGCATCCTCCTCCGCAATGGGATCTAAACTTAATGTTGGCATCCTTGATACTACCTCCTTTCGAACCGTCTGCTTCATGTTCTTTGAAGTTATTGACCTGGAAAACTATATTTTTACTGGCTGTCACTTCTGCAAGAAGGGTTTCGAGATTCAAGCTCTCTGCATTCGTTCCCCTTATTTGGTTTTTCATAAGGACAGGGTATCATTAAGAACGAACCCTTCCTTTCTCCCCAAAGTTGTGTCTCAAACCAGTATTAACCAATCTATAGATCTACCAGTCTTTTTCCCAAACTATTCCGACAGAGCTGAACAGAAACTGCATTTTTTGGATGTCCATCGTCAGCTCAGGTACTATTTGCATAGAACTAAACAATTCAGAAAATCGGACCAATTATTTGTCTCCTATGCAGAAAACAGGATAGGTCTTCCAGTTTCTAAAGTGACCTTATCCAGATGGTTGACTTCCACCATTTCCTATGTGTACTCTCTCAGAGGCAAACAGCTATCTTCTAAACCAAAAGCACACTCAACCAGGAGTCTATCCACTTCTGCAGCATTTCAGGATAGGCTACCTATTGATACCATTTGTGCAGCAGCTACTTGGGCCACGCCTCATACCTTTGTCTCTCATTACAAATTGGACTTAGCCTCCAGAGATAGGGCCAGTTTTGGTTCCAGAGTTCTCAAGAGTCTGTTCCATTGAGCCACCCGGGATACAGGTGCTAGGGACGCGGTCCCATCCAGCAAGAATGAAGGTGAGATTGACAACTTAACATTTAGAAGTTATGTACCTACCATAACGTTCCATGTTAGTTGTCTTCTCTCGGCTTCTTTCTTGCGTCCCTCCCTCCTTCCCCCTGGCCTGGACAGATCTTGAAAAGTTCCTATCAGGTTGTTTTCCTCCTGAGCCTTCATATGGGGACTTCTATTATGAATTTGTGTTCCTAATTATGTTAGGTTAGTCTTTAGCAGGGTAGGTTAGCTACCAAACGAGATCTGAGGTAGTTCCGCCTTGCATCATGGGATATAGGGTTGCCTCGAGCTGGTAAAAGGAGTTCTCAAGCTAAAGCAAGTGCCGAGTCGGAGCCGAGGATCGGCTCCAAACCCATCCAGCAAGAAAGAAGGCGAGAGAAGACAACTAACATGGAACGTTATGGTAGGTACATAACTTCTAATTTTCTCCATTCCTCAGGCATCCTCTCACTTTTCAAGATTTCATTAAACAATCTAGTTAAAAACTCCACTGCCATTTCACCTAAACACCTCCATGCTTCCACAGGTATGTCATCTGGACCAACAGCCTTTCCTTTCTTCATCCTTTTTATAGCTATCCTTACTTCCTCCTTGCTAATCCACTGCACTTCATGATTCACTATCCGCACATCATCTAACATTCTCTCCCTCTCATTCTCTTCATTCATCAGCCCCTCAAAGTACTCTTTTCATCTGTTCAACACACTCTCCTTGCTTGTGAGTATGTTTCCCTCATTATCCTTTATCACCTTTACCTGCTGCACATCTTTACTAGCTCGGTCCCTCTGTCTAGCCAGTCGGTACAGGTCCTTTTCTCCCTACTTAGTGTCCAACCTTTTATACAACTCTTCATACACCTTATCCTTGGCCTTCGCCACCTCTCTCTTTGCCATGCACCTCATCTCCTTATACTCTTGTCTACTTTCTTCAACTCTTTGACAATCCCACTTTTTCTTCGCCAACCTCTTTCTCTGTATACTCTCCTGTACTACTTCATTCCACCACCAGGTCTCCTTGTCCTCCTTCCTCTTTCCAGATGTCACACCAAGCACCTTTCTAGCCATCACTCTTACTAGCTGTGCTGTAGTTACCCAGCTGTTTGGTAACTCTTCACTGCTACCCAGTGCCTGTCTTAACTCTTCCCTGAACATCACCTCACAATTACCCTTTTTCAATTTCCACCATTTGATCCTTGGTGCTGCCCTCACAC
The DNA here is from genome assembly GCF_019279795.1 of Protopterus annectens. NCBI lineage: Eukaryota > Metazoa > Chordata > Ceratodontiformes > Protopteridae > Protopterus > Protopterus annectens. The sequence continues at coordinate 1,714,385,320 of NC_056731.1, read as the reverse complement.
TCATCCTCCTCTTCTTGATCACCAATGTCATCCTACAAACCACGATCCTATGCTGCCTAACTACACTTTCCCCTGCCACCACTTTACAGTCTCCAATCTCCTTCAGACTGGCCCTTCTACATAAGATATAATACACATGTGTGCATCTTCTTACACTCTTGTATGTCACCCTATGCTCCTCCCTCTTGTTAAATACGTATTCATCACAGCCATGTCCATCCTTTTCGCAAAATCCACTACCATCTGACTTTCTGCATTTCTTTGCTTAACACCATGCTTACCCATCACTTCCTCATCGCCTGTGTTTGCTTCACCAACATGCCCATTGAAATCTGCTCCAATCACCACTCTCTCACCCTTGGGTACAGTCATCACCACTTCATCCAACTCACTCCAAAATTTTTCTTTCTCATCCATTGCACAACCAACTTGTGGAGCATATGCACTAACAACATTCATCATTACACCATCAATTTCCAGCTTCATAAACATCACTCTATCCGACACTCTTTTCACCTCCAAAACACTCTTAGCATACTGTTCCTTCAGAATAATACCTACGCCATTTCTCCTCCCATCCACACCATGATAAAACAATTTGAAACTGCCTCCGATACACCTAGCCTTGCTCCCCTTCCATCTGGTCTCTTGCACACACAGTATACCAACCTTCCTTCGGTCCATCATATCAGCTAGCTCTCTCCCTAAACCAGTCATACTGCCAACATTCAAAGTTCCAACCCTCACTATCACAGTCCTAGCCTTTACCTGCCTTCGGGCATGCCTTCCCCCTCTTCTCCTCCTTCGGCCAACAGTAGCCCAATTTCCGCCAGCACCCTGTTGGCCAACAGTACTGGTGGCGGTCGTTGTTAACCCAGGCCTCGACCAATCCAGTATGTATTTCTGTACTGTTGTCTGCATGTATGAGTTGGCAAAATTTTACGCTGGATGCCTTCCTGACGCAACCCACCCCATTTATCCGGGCTTGGGACCGGCACAAAGAAATGCACTGGCTTGTGCATCCCCAGTGGCTGGGTTTATTGATGCAAATACGAACAAGCAAAATTTGATGCCTAGAGACGTCAGTAGGAGTTAATTGTAGATGCACCTGGAGGCGTCACTTGGATGTAATGAGTTTGTGTATGTAGCAGTGCATAGTGGGCTGTTCACAGGGATGAAGCATGAAAAGATTTCAGATTAAGAAATGAAAGACTTTAATGGTTAAAAGACATTTATTTCGACTGGTTCTTTATAAGTTTAGGAAAGCACACATTATGCCATTTATCAATAATATGGCTGCATAGTGGCAAAGTGAATATTACTGTTGTCTCACAGCAAGAGGATCTCCAGTTTGATTCTTATCTGGGGTGTTTTCTGAGTGGACTGTGCATACTTTCCCTGTGTTCCCATGAGTTTACTTAGGGTACTTCAGTTTCTCCCCACATCCCAAAGACATACGATGAGTTGGCTACTCCAAATTTTCCATAGGAGTGGATGCAGTGTGTAGCAGCTGTTCATTGAGCCACTGTAGGAGTTGGTTGTAAATTAATATTAATGGACTGGATAGATGGTACAAATAGAGCAGTATATTATGACTTTGCCTGCAGAGCACCACACTGAATAGTCTTATGATATTTTTGGATGTTCATGTACTGTGCCTAATTATTTTTTTCCTGCTAATAAGTATAAAACATGGCTATTTTAAGTAGGCAGGGATGGCAGTAGAAGGACAGTAGCTTTTACCAGTGATCTCTGAAACATCTGCAGGTGTTGGTTCCTTTAAGGTGTATTAATAATTTGGTTCTTAGCTGTGTATAACTGCACTTTTTTCTAAGGTCTGCTGGAATGCAATTCATTACTTGGGTGCAACTTTATGGAAACTTTTCCTGGCAAGGGCTAAGATGATTAATCTTTCACAAATTAAAGAACTTTTGGCTACTACTTCAACTCTTGACAGTAGACGAGGATGGTGACATAAATTGAGTTGTAAACTGTGCTTCATCGAGTGACTCAACTTTTGATACTCCATCAGGCCAATACAGTGCCAGCAGAAGTGTTATCACTGTGTCAGTTCACAGATTAGTCTCCTTTTCCAGTCTACTTTCACTTATGAACAAGAGCCGATGATACTAAAACTGCTGTGCCTGAGGTAGCTGCTTCCTTCTCACCTGGAAGAACTGCAATCCACTGATTTGTAGAAGACAACTATGAGTTCTAATATGGAGGTGCTGATTTTCATTCAACCCACTTTACAAACAACAGTGACTTACTCCACTGTATACAAACAACAGTGACTTACTCCACTCTATGCTGTAAATCACAGTCACTTGAGGCTATGAGGCCAGCATCATGTACAGACAACAAAAACGCAACCCCTGCATCACCAAACTGGATACTCCCCAGATCTTAGCCCATCTTGATAGTCAGTTTGTGAAAATTATAATGAGGAGGGGACACAAGACACACCCCTGGCAGAATATTTCACCCACCATGAACATATTCAGTTTAATGCTAATTATGTGAGCACAACTCTTGTTCTTTAACTGCATGGACTACATGGCATGCAGCAACAACAATGGCAGCATTGGGACCTCATCCTGTTGTAGTACTTCTACAGGATGTTCTGGGATGTGTGGTCATATGCCTTCTCTAGGTATACAAAACACAACCACACAGTATTGGTGAATGTTTATGACCCCCCCCCCCCCGTTCTGTGGAACCAAAAAGATTTGATTCACTGTTCCATGGCCAACACAGAATCTGCATCGATCCTTCTCCTAAATTAAGAAGTTCCTCATAATATTAAATGTTAAGTTGTCAATCTCGCCTTCATTCTTGCTGGATCCGACTCGGCCAATACTAAAGCTCGAGAGCTAATTCCACTGGCTCGAGGCTCCCCTATATCCCACAATGCTAGGCGGTAACTACCCAGATCTCGTTTGCCGCGTAGCTGACGAGGTGCTTCTTCTACTGGCTCTGGCAGGTAAGTAAGTTTCCATACCAAAGAAAGTGTGAAACACCAACTGTAGAAAATCAAATGAACCAAGCCTCGGAGTACTCCACAAACTGCTGGAACACCAAATACAGTGCTTAGATCATACCAGACAGCAAACGAAACGACAAATTCAGAGCAACTAGTAATCCAGAACTGAGTTTTATTTAAGCGCTTTTCGTTTGCTACTGTTGGCAAACTTCTTCAGAATAAACTCATATTCCATTCCTACCAATTTATACAAAAAACATAATTGATTAATTACCTAATTCAATAGTCATTACTCATTTTTAAAAACGCAGTAGCTAAAAATACCAATATAGAACTCTACATTATATTATAAAACAATTTACACAAGTTAGATAGAATAAACATGTAACCAAATACATCTTATAATACTGTCTCCATTTTTACTTATTTAAAATCATAAACCTTATAACAATAAAACAAATTAGGAAACGGAAAATGCTCTTAATGTGAAAAAAACAAATATAAATTGGATATGTATGTATAACCCACTATTCATTAAATTGTAATACTTCATTTTCATGTATATAAACAATTTTGTTGTGTAAATAAATAGATTTCAAATTAATACAACTATGAAGAACTCAAATGTATTTTTTAAAACATTAAATTGAATGTTCATGTAACATTAGAAAATCTATCTCTTTAAACTTAACATACTGAGAAGGCAACCAATAGAGCATGCTTCATTTAAACCAGGGGGATGATAGGATGCCAACCTGATTTGCCAATAAAGTTCTAGAACTAGTAATTTTAATGAAGCAGGACCCCCTCTAATATCGTTGAAAACTTGATCAATGCCAATAAATTTAAATTGATGATTAGGATACTTAGTTAGTAAGTTTTCTTGTTCAGAAACTTCTATTTCAACCTCCATTTGTTTCCATTTAGTGTAGTTTTTATTTAAAGTATTTCATTAGTTTAAATCGGGTCCCCTCTTGTGTTAGAATTTCCTTTTTATTCCCTTCTTAACTTTTAGGCCTTTGGCCCTCTCCCTCTCCTTTCCCTAGTCCTTCAGTGTGACTGGATTTTTTTTTTTGGTTAAGGGTGTGTCTGTGTGTTGTGTTTGTGTTTTTCTTCACTCAGCTTTTTAGGATGTCTAAAGACTCCAAGGTCTCAGGCTTCAAGAAGTGTGATTCGTGCTGTCAGAAAATGTCTTAGACAGACGGTCACACTTCTTGTGTATATTGCCTGGGACCATTGCACCTGCAGGACTCATGTGCTGTGTGCCATGCATTCAGCCCTAGAGTCCTGCAGGAACGCAAAAATAAGTTGATTCTACGTGGCTTGTTAAAGCCTGAAGGCCCCCCGACCCAGTCTGCGTCGGGGAAGCCTTCTGAGACTTCCAGACCATCAGCTCCAGTTTCAGAGCCGTCCCCTGGAAGCATTAAAACGGCTTCGACATCGGCTCTGGCTGGAGCCGATGTTTCCAAATCTCATACCATTACCTCGGCTCCGGCTGAAGCCGAGGTTGACAAGACTCAGTTGGCTCCGATAGGCTTATCGGAGCCACCTTCAAAGAAGAGGTCTAGGTCCCCTTCCATTGGCTCCATCCATTCGGCTCCGGGATCCCCTCTTCTGTCGGAGCGGAGCCATAGGTCTCATTCCTCTCGGTCCTCCAGGCTGTCCGACCATGATTTACAAAGGGCGGTGAGTAGACTTCTCAAGTCCGAGGCACTGGCCCAAATGCTGCATAGCCCTACTCAACAGTGAGCGGCTATTTCCATCCCTGATTTTATTCCTCCTCCGACTCCTTTGAGTTCGGAGCCGGGGCTCATCGGAGCCGTGGCTGTTGGTGCTTCGGAGCCGATACCTTCCTTTTCGGCTCCGTCGTCTGTTCCAATTTCCTCATTGGATGGATCTCGGCGCCAAGCTTCCCTCATCGGCTCCGAGGGGGCGAGTAGCATCGGACCCTTGTCCGACCCCGTTCTCCCTCTCGGAGCATCGGCGCTGGTGAGTTCGGCTCCAACATCGGCCTTGGAGCCATCCCTGTCGGTGCCGGGGGGGGGTCCTTGTCTCCTCGGAGCGGGGACCTCTGGCCTTGGCTGATAAGGGTGCCTTCGAAGTCATGTGGAGCGTGCTAGACCCAGTGTCTACCCCACAGTCGGCTCCGTCAGCTCCTCCCTCTTCAGTGCCTGCAGTGATTTCTACCCATCCCCTTGTATCAGACCGCAGAGAGCCAGCTCCTCAGGTTTCCCCATTGGGAATATCCTCCTCTTCCGAGGCCTCTCCTGAGAAGAACCCCCTCGGAAGAGACAGTGCAAGAGGAAGCACATTGACTCCCCTGAGTCTATCACCTCTGACACTGACTTGGAGGAATCTGAAGGTTCCCCTCAGTCCCCCTCTGAGGATGTCTCCTTTGCTGACATCCTTGAAATCCTGAAGCAGAGGGGGAACTGGCCCGCCCTTAACCCTTCAGAGGACGAGTCAGTTTACCTTGAGGCGTTTGGCTCTCACCCTTCCACCTCCTGGGTGTCCCCTCCCTTTGACCCCCTTATGGAAGTGGTGGCAAGGAAGGCTTGGACGGCCCCTGATTCAGTGGAACCTACCCCAAGGAGACTGTCAAAATTTATTACTGCCCCTAAGGAGAAAGAGTTTCTATCTAAAGGTGTCTCTGTTCTATTGATGCCATGGTGGTGGCCGCAGCCACTAAGAAGGAGTTAGCCAATCCTTCAGTACCTGTCCATCCTCCTAATAAGGAGTCTAGGACCATGGACAGGTACGGTAAGCGGATGTTTTCATCAGCGACCTTTTCAATGCGGTCGCTGAACTACTTGTGTCACTTCACCCGTTTCCAGAGAGATTTGCTCAAGGATATGGGTGAGGCTATACAGGATCCAACAGCTGAGGGGTTCCAAGACAAAAGGAACTCCCAGTTGGCAACCCTGAATTTGATTGTTAACTCCTCCATGCGGCTTATCTCATATGCTGCTGATGGGGCGAGTAGGGCCACAGGCACAGGTGTAGCTTTACGACGTCACGCCTGGATGCGGCTTTGCAATTTTGCGGACCCTTTCAAGGCGTCCTTCACCAATTCCCCCTTTGATGGCTCAACATTGTTTGGTCCTCAGGTGAAGGATACATTGACTAGGTGCGAGGTGGAAGGTAAGACTCTCTCTGCCGTGGGAGTCCATTTTTCTACCCCTTCTAGACCTTATCCAAAAGGTCAGAGGGGAGGAAAAATGTGGTTCCGCAAACCTCATGGAGTCTCATCTGACGCACAAGGTCGATTCCCCTCTAGAGGCAGAGGGGGGAATAACAATAGACGCCGCCCAAGGGGCAGAGGAGGTCCACAAAACCAGGGTAGCAGAGAAACTTTCTCTGATAAACCCTTTCAGCATCCTTGAGGAGCTGCCCGGCTGTCCACCTTCGGAGGCAGTCGGGGGAAGATTATCACTGTACCCAAAAGCCTGGCTTTCCCTCACCCAAGACAAATGGGTACAGTCAATCATATCCGAGGGTTACAAAATTCCCTTTATTCACATTCCATCCCAACCCAAAGGATCCCTTCCAGACGTTCCACCCAGTTTAAGGGAATAAGCAGCACTAGAAATATCAAAGCTGCTGTCAAAAAGAGCTATCCAACCAATCCCAGCAGACCAGCAAGGATCCGGAATCTACTCCAAATTCTTTTTGGTACCAAAAAAAACAGGGGACTGGAGACCTATACTGGATCTCAGCAAGTTAAACAATTATATCAAAAAAACAAAATTCCGGATGGTCACGCTACAGTCCATTCTACCCTTCTTGGGTCAGGACAATTGGATGTGCTCGATAGACCTTCAGGATGCGTACTACCATATCAAAATGCACAGACGCTCCAGGAGGTTTCTCCGCTTCAGGCTGGGAGCCAGTCACTTCCAGTTCAGAGCCCTGCCCTTTGGTCTCACTAAAGCCCCCCGAGTGTTTACCAAATGCATGGCAGTGGTCGCGGCTCACTTGAGACGTCAAGGATTCCAGATGTTTCCATATTTAGACGACTGGCTCCTTACCGCCACCACCAGAGACTTCACCATCCAAACTTGCCAAGCTCTAGGCATTTCAATAAATTTCGAAAAATCTGCCTTGTCGCCTTGTCAATCTATTACCTTTATAGGCACCACCTTAGACACACTCAATCTTTCCGCCAGACTTACAGAGCAAAGAGTGTTAGATATCCGCAAACAAGTTTACCTTCTATTACAATGCAACAAGGTCAAAGCCAGGGAAGTCTTGAAGGTATTAGGACTCATGGCAGCTACTATCACCCTTCTCCCCTTAGCTCGTTTCCACATGAGGATTCTCCAATGGATGCTGTTTACTCAATGGTCCTTCCAACAGCTCCCAATGTCTCACATCATACTAATAACTCAATCATGCAAGAATCACCTGTCTTGGTGGATCACATCACCTCAAGTTCTCCAGGGCAGACCTTTCATTCCTCCCCCCCAAGTCGCCACGGTGACAACGGACGCCTCCCTGATCGGGTGGGGGGGGGGCATTATCAGGGCAGGACAGTCCAGGGCACGTGGCAACCTTTCGAGTGCCACTTGCACATAAATGTCTTAGAGATGAGAGCAGTGCTTTTAGCGTTGCAAGCCCTTCAGGACTCTCTTCCCACAGGGACTATTGCAATTCAGACCGACAACATGTCCGTAGTGTGGTACATCAACAGACAGGGCGGAACCAGATCCTACCCCTTATGTCGAGAGGCACTCAGACTTTGGCAGTGGGCGATTTCTTCTCAGCGTTTTCTGATAGCAACGCACATTCCCGGGAAGTCCAATGTGATTGTGGACAAGTTGAGCAGGGCCATTCTCATGCCCCATGAGTGGTCTCTAAAGAAATCAGTGCTGGAAGAAGTCTTCCAAAGATGGGGCCAGCCTTGCTGCGATCTTTTTGCTACTCCCCAAAACAGCAAGTGTCACGACTTCTTCACTCTCTTCCCATTACCAGGCCATCCCACCAGAGACGCTCTAGTCCACGATTGGCCCCGGGGACTTCTGTATGCTTTCCCTCCTTTTCCACTGATATCTAAATTAATTCAGAAAGCTATCGCCTTGAGAGTTACAATGATCCTCATTGCCCCTTACTGGCCTTGACAAATATGGTTTCCGTTCCTCCATCATTACCTGTTGGAGCAGCCTTGGCATCTGGACCCGGTGCCAGATCTGTTGACCCACCAGTCGGGCCAGCTGCACCACTCCCTTGATTCTCTCAACCTCACAGCGTGGTTTCTCTGATTCCTACCCTAGCCAGGCTTCCCTTAATCTCTCATTCGGTCCGAAACATCCTGATGGCCTCTCACAAATCTTCTACCAGGAAGATTTATAATAGTAAGTGGAAATGTTTTTCCTTCTGGGCAGCATCAAAAAATATAGACCCCTTCACTGCACCTATCCAGTCTATCCTAGACTTTCTGGCAGAGCTCTTTCATTTAGGCTCTTCTTCATCTACCATTAGAGTACAACTAGCTGCTATATCTAATTTTCATGTAGGTGTCTCAGACTCCAGTATCATGTCCCATAAGCTCTGCAAAGCCTTTTTAAGAGGTGTTTTTCTGCTCAAGCCCCCAGTCAAAGATCCCCCACCTCAATGGGACTTGAATTTGGTTCTGGCATCCTTGATTCTCCCCCCACTTCGAACCAGCGGCTTCATGCCCTCTTAAGTTGCTCTCATGGAAAACACTTTTTCTAGTAGCCATAACTTCGGCTAGAAGGGTATCTGAACTTCATGCTCTGTGCAGTCGTCCTCCTTACTTAGTTTTCCACAAAGATAGGGTGTCCCTCCGGACTAATCCGTCCTTCTTACCTAAGGTTTCCTCTGAGACAAACCTGAACCAAACGATTGATCTCCCCGTCTTCTTCCCTGACTATTCCAACAGGTCGGAACAAAAGTTACATTTTCTAGATGTTCACCGCCAACTTAGATATTATTTAGACAGGACTAAACAGTTCAGGAAATCTGATCAGCTTTTCCTGTCTTATGCGGAAGGGAAATTGGGCCTTCCAGTTACTAAAGTGTCCCTTTCAAGATGGCTTACCTCTATAATTACCTTCTTCTATGAAATCAGACATCAAAAACTGCCTTCAAGACCTAGAGCTCATTCAACTAGGCCATTAGCTACATCTGTAGCTTTTCAGGACAGGCTGCCAATAGATTCCATTTGTGCAGCAGCCACTTGGGCTTCCCCTCATACCTTAATTTTACATTACAAATTGGATATGGCCTCCAGAAACCGTGCCAACTTTGGTTCCACTGTTCTCAAGAGTCTGTTCCGATAGGCCACCCGGAATAAGGTGCTAGGGACGCGGTCCCATCCAGCAAGAATGAAGGCGAGATTGACAACTTAACATTAAGAAGTTATGTACCTACCATAACGTTCCATGTTAGTTGTCTTCTTCTCGCCTTCTTTCTTGCGTCCCAACCTCCTTCCCCCTAGCCTGGACAGACCGATAGGAAATTTTGGGATCTTCCTTTGGAGTTTTCCTTCACACATGTTCTACCACCTCTATTCCCCCTTTTATGTTTGTGGTAGCTTACATTCAGGTTTATATAGAGGTGGGTTCTTTTTTTCTCCATACTGTGGAGACCAGAACTGCTTGGTTTAGCTATCAAACGAGATCTGAGTAGTTACCGCCTAGCATTGTGGGATATAGGGGAGCCTCGAGCCAGTGGAATTAGCTCTCGAGCTTTAGTATTGGCCGAGTCGGAGCCGAGGATCGGCTCCGTACCCATCCAGCAAGAAAGAAGGCGAGAAGAAGACAACTAACATGGAACGTTATGGTAGGTACATAACTTCTTATTATATCCCTCGACAAAGTCCCCAATGAAAGTCACCATTTGTTCACACTTGCTCATAATAGCCTAGGCAGTATCTCACCTCCGTCATCATGACTGAATAGTTTATAGGAGCCTCTTTGAGTCTATCCAAAAGTTATTCTTCATGGTTTTATCAAACTTCTCCCAGATCCAGTGCTTTAATTTGGTGACTACCACATCCGCTTCCTTCTTGGGTTTTCAGGACATATCAGTCAAATCTGGAGACCCTCCCTACTAACACTGCATACAAAGCCTGCTTATTTAACCTGACAACTTCCTTCACCCATCATGTCCTTCAGCACGTACCAGCATGAAATGCAGTGACCACATTTTGGTTTCAGCTGCTTGCCATTGCCTCAGCTGTTGTAGTCTTGAATGGAGTTCATTTAAACCCCACATTGCTAGCTTTTCCAGATATATGAGAGAAGCTTTTCTGGAGGTTGGAGTCGAGCTCATCCTGCACAGAAGCATTGAATAGGTGCTTCTAAGGCAATTTCACTATATATTTGGGCTTCCTGGGTCTCTACAACTACTGTCCCAGCCATCCGACTCACCTTACCTACAGATTTGTAATCAGGTGACAGGTTAGCACGTCTCCTCATCACATTGTCAACACTGTACAGCCTTAGATCTGATGACATGACTACATTGTTAATCAATGAACTTTGGCCCAGCATCTTTTGGTTCCAGCTAAACTTATAGGCATCCTTGAATTCAAACATGGTACTTGCTTTGGGCAGTTCATGCCTATCATAGAAATGCCGCAGCAGTTCACCACTCAGGTTAAGATAAGATGTACAGGTGTGGATGTTTTTAAAGTGTATAAATAATATGGTCCTGAATTGTATAACTGTGCTTATTTTTAAGGTCTGCTGGAGTGCAATTCATTAGCTGGGGACATCTTTATGAAAATCTATTCTTAGCCATTACTTCTCTCCATGTTTCTCCAGTGTTTTTACACAAGATTTGCAGTCTGCCAGTAGAATTGCAGAATCCATAGATGGCAATCTATTGACCCAGCAGCATGGTCTGTAAAAAGGCTGAATACTGTTAATATTTGTTTGGCGCATATCCATAGAGAATAGATGGTGTTTTTCTTTATACATTTTGTAGTTCTTTTGAAGCAAATGTCTCTCTAACTGGTACAGACTTCAGCAGTATTGTACACTTACCTGAGGCTGCACCTTTTGAGTCACCTCCAGAGTGAGAGAGAGAGAGAGAGAGAGACTGCCCCCATTCAAGAAGCACGTTTCCAGAAACATTTCTGGAACCCTGCCCAGGACACAACTCCTTCTTCAACAGTGAGGTCACATTCCATATCCCAAGAGTCAGTTTCCAATGACAGGTTTTAGACTGTATTAATCCCGCCCACTCATATCTAACACTTGATTGGTATAGCAGCATATCCCTGTCCTTTGCCTCACAAGAGGCCAATCCACATGGTAGCTGCATACATCTTTTTTTAGACTAAGCTCAGCCAGTTATGACGATTGTGACAGACGGGGATTCTCAAACTGCTGTCATCAGTATGAGAATATGCTAATAAACTAGCAATATAGGGTTGGCTACCATCATTGGTACCAGTTAATATACAAAGGACAGTTGGCGTTGAGTACATATGAGCTGATGGGCTGCTGCCTTAGGTACTAACCGAGTGCTGCAATTTCTAGATAAACTCCACACTGTCAAGCTACACATCAGAGTTATTATCACTTACTCCCCTTTATTTCACACTCATGACCGGGGCCACAGACTGCAGCCGTCAGTTTTTCCTATTGCCACTTGAAGAGATGGATCTCTAAGAAGACTACCTTTCTCTGGCAAATTTGATCGCTAGAGCTCAGGTCAGAAACCCTTTGGGTTTTTTTTATATATCCCTCTGTCTTTTCTGTTAGTGCTTGTAATGTACACAATTTTTATGTGAGTGTTTCTTTAAGAAGAAAAAAAGTGCATCTTTGCAGTAGTTTATTTCCTGTTAACAGTGAAGGGTTATTCTGTGTGTGGTAAGCGGAATATGAGTTTCCCAAGGGTTTATAATCCTAAGTATTTTATGGTGTTTTTTGAATGCTTGACAGACTTTCTGTACAGAGGCAATTTCTGTAAAGTTCTGTCATTACCTTCTGCTGCCATAATCGCATGTAAATCACAGCTGCTTCTTCTTCTTCTTTCGGCTTTTTCCAGTTAGGGGTCGCCACAGTGGATCACATGTCCGCTCATGATTGGCAGTGGAGTTGTACAGTGTCGAGTTGCCAGCCCGGTGCCCAACTTTCCACAGAAGGCACACACATGCTCCCAGTCACGCCTAGGGCCAATTTAGAGTGTCCAATCCACCTACAGCATGTGTTTGGGATGTGGGAAGCAACCAGAGCACCCAGAGGAAACCCAAGCAACCACAGGGAGGACATGCAGACTCCTCAGAGAAGGCACCCCAGCCGAGGATCGAACCTGAGAGCCTCTTGCTGTGAGAAGATAACACTAACTGCTGCATTTCCATTAATTTAAAGCATTGTTTTGAATTTTTGACAGGAAAATTTGCTGTTTTCACAGTTTTTTTTCATGCCTCTGTATAAAGAGGTGAATAAAGTAATTTCATGATATTTTAAATGAGTTTTTTATTTAAATCACAATTTTGGTGCCATTTTGTTTTTTGACAATATTTTTTCTGAAGTTTAAATTGAATGTGGGACTAAAATTAGCCATGTATTGTTTTTTATTGGGGTTTTGATGATGTGTACTGGTGCTTAATGTGTAACTACTGAATTATTGGCTTTATGCTTAGGTACAGTGTTCTATTTATTTTTCTGTTTAAATAGTCTTTACATTGCTATTTTAAGGAAGGCTATAGGGGTGTTATCCCTTTGTATGCTATCAGTACTGTTTCACCACTAGTTTGTATTGACCTGGCTATTTTTTTCCCCCTGTGTAGATGGACTCTGAAACTGTGCCCGCCGCCCACACCATCTCCCCCATCTGAATCTAAAATAATATATAAAAATAAAACAAAAAAAATATGCCTCAGCCTATAGCTTGTGACTCAATTAGCCTGTACCAAGAACAGGCTCTCGGGCCACTTGCATTCTTTTATCTCCAGGTCAACTGGTGTCATGTTGTTACCACAACTGTGCATGACGCAATGGTCAGACACATCCTCCTGGGCTGTACCAGTACCTGGTTCAGGTACGGGAGAACCAAATTCTTTAGGTGCATGGGAAGTCTAGGGTGCAGAATCCATTGCCAGGGTTGATATGTCCCTCTCTCAGGTAGTGTAGTACATGCTAAGAAGAGACAGAAAACCTATCATGTAGTTCAGCAGTAGCCTCTTTCAGGTTTCCCACTGGAGATGGTAGCTGTGGCTATATCCATTGTTCAAACAGCTGATTTTGGGGTGCATACCAGGGTTAATAGTAAGACCAGTGCTTCCACCCTCTGTCTTTCTGCTACGTATCTTGATTTTGAAAGGGATTATCTGTCTGAGGGTTCTGACCTGTCTGAGTTGGATCAGTCAGTTTTCTCTGATGATAGAGGAACCCAGACATATGTTTTCTTTTTCCCAAATTTTCGTGAGATTTAGGGATGTATTTAATTGACAGCAGTTTTCTACTGCCCCTTAGTTTGGCAGGGTCTATGATCTTTTGGATGATGAGGCAATGATAATTGAGCCCATCTCTTCAGTGATCTTAGCATTGGATAATGCTTTTTAAGAAAGTCTGTAGATCTGATGTCATTTTCATTTGTTCCTTAACAGACCGGTCTCAGATCCAACCTTGGATCTGGCTTGGCCGCTTTCACTAGATTCATGGATCCAACTCTCAGTCTTCGCCCTTATCCATAATGCCTCATCAACCTAATGCACCTCAGCTCCTGTTTTCTACCAGATGTGGATCTCCCTACTCTTGAACCTTTGGGTGAATTTTTCAATATTTTGCAGTCATAAATGTACTCCTGTTAAATTATATTTCTAAATGTCTTTAACTGTCTCCCTTATTTCCATTAGTTTTGTCTCTCAGGCTTGTCTTTCCTACCCTTTTATTGCTGGGTACTCATCGAAGTACCTTTGTTGGCACTTTTAATTTTTTGCTGTAATCCTTTCTTTCCTACACTTTAGAGGGTATGTCTAGGTACCATTGTTGGTACATTTTCTGCTCTATAATAAAAAAAAAGTGTTGCTATAACTTAACCCCTTTCTCTATCTGTTTGCCATGGCTGATAGACTGTTTTTAAAAAGAAATGCCCTTCTTGTGGGCATAAGATTCCAATTCTGATGCCCACAAGGAATCTATCTACTGTTTGGGTTCTGCCCATTTAGAAACATATTGCTACATTTGTGCTGGCTTTCATACCAGGGCTCTTAGTGACAGGAAAAATAAGTTATTGCTGAAAGACCTTCTTTCGTCTTCCTCTTCCTCTCTAGCTACTGGGGCTCAAACTCCCTCAAAAAGGTCTAGAAAAGGAGAAGAGTGAATCAGACCCAAAGGATAAAGACCCTAAGAAAAGGTCTCTGGACTGTTGTACTGCATCGGCTCCATCCTCCAACCCTCCTGCAAAAATCTCAGAAAAGGCTGATCCAACACCTTTAGATCCTACTTCATTGAAGCATAGGTCACCTTGGATCTGATTGCCAATGTTTTCACCAGAACCAGTCTCTTCTTGGCTCTATTCACCTTTTCTTTAAGAAAATCAGAGGAGGCAATCTAGGCCACCATCTACCAGCTCCTCTCTTAGGTCCTCCAGAAGCTTGTCTAAAGCAGAGGTGGATAGGATAATAAGGAAGTCCCTTAGTGCTCAGATCCAGATGGGGGTAATCCCAGCTCCATCTCCCAATGGACGCATGAGCCTGCCCTCCACTGAACTGATAATAGTATCTCCTTGTCTGATCCATCCTGTGGTTTTGGAGTCGTCAAATCCAAGACCCTTGAGGGTGTCCTCGCTGGATCCAAAGACAGGTGGTTCTTTGATTCCGACCATGTACCTGAGTTGCTTTTGGAGCAGGAGGACTCCTGGAGCCAAAGCATTGGCACTGGCTCTGGGGGGTTGGAGTGTCTTCTGCTGCCATAATCGCAGTCCCTAGGGGCTTTGGCATTGGACAGCTTGGGTCCAACTCACTCCTTGAGGTGGGGATCTGGGAGAGTTCAGGGCTCATTACACAAGGGTCTTTGGCTCCAGTGCTGCTGGCATCCTTTGCTCCTAGATCCTGTAACTTTGAGATAGTGGAGAGGGATTTCTCTCTCTGCCTAGAGAAAGGACATCCTTACCCCCCCCCCTCAGATCCTGGTTTTCTTCCACTGTCAGGTTTGAGTTCTGAGACTCTCACCTCTATGACATGGAGACAGCCTATCCAAACAAGCCACCAGTCAGTTCTAGGGACTCCCATGCCACTTCTGATACCTCACCAGACCATCCCACTGATTAGGTCCCTAGAAAGAGGATATATAAAAGGAGACACTCACTCAGATTTCCCTCAGGAATTTGTCACTGAGGACACTGATTTCAATGAAGGGGAAGGGTCTGCCAGATCTCCACATAAGGATATCTTCTTTGGAGATATACTGGAAATTTTGAAGTAAAAAGGTAGATGGTCTTCTGAACCCCCTTCCTGGGAGGAAGTGGTGTTTCTGGAGTTCTTTGGGTCTGGCCCAGCTACATCTTGGGTGACCCGTACAGCTGATGAGCTAATAGATCTTGTCTTACACTGTGCATGGAAGGAACTGGATACTGCGGAGCCAATTCCCAAGTGACCAGATAAATTTTAAGCCCCCCCCCCCCCGAAAGACAGAGCACACTGGAATAAAGGGTCAGTAGATGCCATGGTTGTAGCAGCAGCCACCAAGAAAGAGCTTGCAGAGCACAACACAGCACATCTGTCCTCCCCCATAACTGGGAGTCTAGGGCCTTGGAGAGATTTGGAAAGCACATCTATGCCTCAGTGACCTTTGCCTCACGGTCATTGAATTAAGTGACACTCTTTACCAGATTGCAAAGAAATTTGACAAAGGAGCTTTCCAAATCTGTTTCTGAGTCAATCTGTGGAGAACCAGAATAAGATTTCTTCATAGCTGGCCACCGTTCAGCCTATATGTAATGCATCCATGAGGTTGATTTTCCATGCTACAGAGGGTACCTCAAGGGTGATGGGTTGGGCATAGCCACCAGAAGACATGCCTGGATGTGCCATTGTGATTTTGCAGAGGCCTTCAAGTCTTCATTTGTCAATGCTCCATTTGATGGATCTTCTCTGTTCAGCCTAAAGGTGAAGGAAATGCTCACCAGAAGTGTGGGTCTGTTTCTGTACTCCTCAGAGACCCTTTTCATGAAATCAGCAAGGAGGTAGGAAAATATAGCTATGTAGGTTCCAAGGTCCTGTACAAGACTCATGACGCAATGGTTTTCCCAGAGGCGGGGGGGGGGGGTACTCTACCTGAAGACACTGTCTTCCTGGCAGAGGTGGCCCTCAAAACAGGTTTTCAGGATTCCTTCTCTGACAAATCGTGTCTGTACTCCTGAGAAGTTGCCTGGCTACTTTTCTCTGGAGGCAGTTGTGAGGCACATATCTGTGCATCTAGAAGCATGGGCATCCATCACAACAGATTCCTGGGTGGAGAGGATGATATCCAGAGGTTATTTCATACCATTTTCTCAAATTCTCTCCATAGAAATGAGGAAGATCCCCGATGTTCCACCCCAATCAGAGGGACACAGCAGCTCTGGAAGTAAGAAAGCTGCTAGAGAAAGAGTCATCTAAGAATTCCCCCCAGACTAGATAGGATCCGGAATTTACTCAAGATTCTTTTTAGTGCCAAAAAGACAGGGGACTTCAGATGCATTCTGGACCTTAGCAAATTAACTCAATACTTAAAATATTCAAAGCTACAGGTGGTCACAGTTCAGTCTATTCTGCCCCTGTTGTGAAGGGATGATTGGATGTGCTGGATAGATCTTCAGGATGCGTACTTTTACATCAGAATGAGCAGGCACCCCAGAAGATATCTGTGCTTCTGGCTGGGAGACAGTCATTATCAATGCAGAGCTCTGCCCTTTGGTCTCAGCACAGCCCCAGGGTTTTTCTGTAATGCATGGCAGTGGTAGCAGCTCACCTAAAACTGCTAGGATTCTGGGTGTTTCCTTATCTAAATGATTAGCTCTGACTGCTGTGACCAGCCATCTACTTTCTCCAAGCAAGGGACTTCTAAATAGTTGTGTCACCATCTGGGCATCACAGTCAACTGCAGCAATTTGCATCTTATTGCTACACAGAATCTGGAGTTCATAGGTGCTCATTTAGACACAGTCCATGAGATAGCATCTCTTCCCCAAACAAGTGTACAATCCCTCAGATCCGAGGTAAAAGAAATGATCTCTCATTCTTCTCCTCCAGCATGACTAGTCTTGCAAGCCTTAGTGTTCATGTCAGCAGCAGTAGCTCTAGTCCCATTGACCAGATTCTACAGTGGACACTGTCGGTTCAGTGGTTTATTCTTCAACAGCCCTTATGCACTCCAGTCAGGATTACACAAGTTTGCAAGGAGCACCTCCTTTTATGGCTCCATTCAAATTAAATTTCTCAGAGCTGTCCTTTTGTTTTACCTCTCTCAGTAACCACAGTGACCATGGACACCTCCCCTCTGGGTTAGGGGGGCATTTCTTTGGAAGGGCAGTCCAAGGTATGTGGCTCCTTCAAGAGTCCAGTTTGCCTAGCAATATCCTGGAGATGAAAGCTGTCCTCCTAGCATTGCAAGCCTTTCAAGATGCTGTCCCCTCTGAGACAATTGCAATCCAACCAGACAATATGTCTGTGGTCTGGTACATCAACAAACAGGGAGGATCCAGGTCTTATCCACTTCGTTCCGAGGTGATGAAAGTGTGGCAATGGGAGATCTCTTCTGGTCACTTTCTCACTGTAATGATATAGCGGGGGAACTCCAATATGCTTTCAGACAAACTGAGCAAGTCCATTCTGATGCCGAACAAATGGTCTGTCGATGTCAAAGTGGCGGATAGAATTTTTCATCAGTGGAGCAAGCTATGTTGTGATCTCTTTGCTTCCCCCTCTACAACATGTGCAGCAGGTCCTTTACCCTGATTCCTCTTCTTGGGGAGTAAGTGAGAGATGCTGTAGTTAACATTTGCCCCCCCCCCACCAGTCTCAACTATGCTGCAGAAAGCCTACTGGTGTAAGAGCTCAGTAATCTTCATCGCACCCCTTTAGCCTCATAAAATCTGGTTTACCTTGCTGTGGCATCATCTTCTGTATCTTACCTGGATAGTGGACCCCAGTCCAGACCTCCTTTCTCATCCACCTGGGGTAACTCATCCGGCATAACAGGCCTCAAGTTAACTGCATGGTTTCTCCATTTCCACTAATGGCTAGAAAGCCCAGGCTTTTGTCCCTGGTCCAACATATCCTTTTCTCCTCGCAAAAGGCTTTTATTAGAAAGGTTACAGAAGTAAATGGAAGAGATTTTCTATCTGGGCCCTCCAAAGAGATTTAGATTCCTTTTCTTCCCCAATCTCCACAGTTCTAGATTTTTTAGCATCCATCTTCAAAGAGGGGGATAGCTTCTCTACTATCAAAGTCCAACCCGGAATTAATGGACATGCTCCACCTCAAAAAATCCAAATCCACCAAAACCACTAGAGCAAGCGACTTAAACCTTAGCACGGATATAAATAGGACGTGCTGGAGGGATAGATTTATCACTCAGAGACTCCCTATGCTGTGGAATAAAATCCCGGTCCATGTGAGGCAGAGCACCTCGCTGACTCTGTTCAAGAGAAATCTAGACCTGTGGATGGGAGATCGTAGGTTTACCCCGGGAATCATCTCTGGGTCACTGCTGGACAGAGGCACAACAAACTAATGGGCACAGTATTTTTTCATATAAGGGGTGGCGTAAGCCACAATAATTTGGGCTAGGCTTATAAATGCCTTAGGGCAGATAGCCTAGTATAAACCTATGAACCTATGAACCTATGAACCTATAAACCAGATGGCATTTCTAATTTTCATTCTGGTGAAAATCACACTTATTTGGCTTCTTCTGAGTTGTACAAAACCTTTCTAGAAGGCACCTTTTTACTTTGGCCCCCGGTCAAGGACCCTATTCTTCCTTGGGACTTATCTATCATACTTCAAAGTTTGAACCAAAGTCCATTAGAGCTTTCCACCAAATCAGACTTAAAATGATTGTCCTGGAAGACAATTTCCTAGATACCATTATGTCAGCTAGACAAGTATCTTTCATCCAAGCCTCCTCACCTAATTTTTCATAAGGATAAGGGTGTCTTTACATACTAACCCATCCTTTTTATCTAAGTCAGCTTCTGAGACTAGTATGAATCAGGTCATTAACCTTCCAGTTTTTTTCCTTAAAAGGTAAATATATACTGAGTCTTTTGGACATTTCATAGACAACTTTGTTTTTATCTTCATCAAACCAAAGATTTCAGAAAATCTGATCATCTGTCTCCTTTTCTTATAACAGATTGGGCATGGCAGTGTCCAAAGTGAGTTTAGCTAAATGGCTGACTGATTGCATATCCTTTGTTGAGAAACAGAAATGTTTGTCTTTGTCTAAGCCGCCTAGAGCACATTCAACAAGGACTATGGTGACCTCTTCAGTTTTTTGGTCAAGAACATCAATATATGACATTTGTGCTTCTGCCACTTGGTCCAGTGCTCATACTTTTATTGCTCATTACAAATTAGGTTTTATTTCTAGGAACAGAGCTGCCTTTGGCCTGCAGTACTCTGAAATATCCTTCCATGAGGACCACCCAAGGTTCATGGATGAGGACTCTTTCCCATCAGTTGAGGAAAGAATGAAAATGACAACATCAAATACAAAAGTTATGTACTCACCATAATGATGAATCTGTGTTGTCCATTTTCATTCTTTCAGACCTTCCGACCCTCTTAACCTCCTTCCCTTTCTTCTGAAGGACGACTAAGAGATTTTTCTTTGGAACCCTTCATTCCTTGTTTGAATTCCAGTTTTGTCTCTGCTGTTTCTTCTCTATTAGTTCTGTATGGAATAAATTATTGTTTTCTGGGGGCAGCAAACTCAATTTTAGGTGCTTTCAGTTGGTGGGGTATTATGGTTAAGGGAGGAGCTTGAGATTTGGATCCATGAATCTAGTGAAAGTGACCGAGCCAGATCCAAGGTCAGATCCGAGACCCATCAGTTGAGGAAGAATGAAAATGGGCAACACAGATCCATCTTTATGCTGAGTATATAACTTTTGTTTCTCCTTTGCTTAGTGAGGCTCTCCCTAAAAGTAGTTAGGAAATTTAAGGTTTCTTCCTTGTCCTTGCTGGATCTCTAGGGCGGCTTGACTGTGAACTCTGCGTCTATTTGTCTAGCTACCTTTTAATAAAAAGTCAATGTCTTCTACAAATCTGGTCCCTCAGGATAAACTAGGTAAGTGGCTAAAATCTCAGGGGAAGGAACTGGGGCATTCCAGCATGGTAGCTTTTAAAATATTTAACTGTTACTGTTTTATGTAGAAATTTGTTGAGATGCATATATAGTTTAGAAGAGTTTGTTGCATTGTTGCCTACTGAGCAAAAGTTTTATGCCAAAGGTATTGTTTCCAATGTTTTGCAGGAGTCAGAACATGCAATCTAATGTTGTTTGTTTTTGTCTGATTCAGCACATGGTTTGTCGGATCTGACCGGATCTGCCCTCAGCACCGACTCTGAAGCTTCTTTTGGTTCCAAGGCTCTGACTCCTCCCCTACCCATAATTCCCTGTACTTCACCTTAATACCTCAGATCTCATTTGCTGTCAAAGACTTCAGACACATTCTAGAGGGCTTCTTTAATACAGATAAAGAATTGTATCTTTTCTTCAATCACTCCTTCCCTACCAAGAGTACTTTGAACTCTCTATAATCTTTCAAAATTTTGTCTAAAGTGTGGTTTGAGATAATTAGGTTTGTAGTTGTACAGTAGGAATTATAGTTAACTAGTGTAGTTAGATAGTATATAGGTATTTTAATGACTCAGATAGTAATCAAACTGTTTTCCCTGATTGGTCTTATTGTAGCGTTTTATTTCTGTTGTTGTTATTCTAGTTGTTGCTATTAGAGTAGCTTTTTTTGCCCGACCATGCCATGTCGGATTCACAAGGTGTCAAAAAGTGTTCACAGTGTGGGCACAAACTACCTCCTCAGGACCCAGACTTGTTCTGTATGTACTGCTTGGATCCTTCTCACCTAGACTCAGATTGTCAGTCCTATGCATCTTTCATTGCCAAGACCCTTCAGACTAGACGAAAAAAAATAATTGTGAAAGGATTTCTCCCTCCCTAGACAAGGACTTCAGCTACTACAGGGTCCTCTTATTCAGCTCCTTTATCAAAAAGAATGGAAAAAACTAAATCCAGAGAAAAGGCCAAGGATAAAGACAAAGAAAAGGACAAGTCAGGTAACATTGAAAAAGGTTCTTCAGATTCAACCAGAAAACATTCTCCAGCTCCACAGGTACTGGTTGAATTTGATCCAAAGTTGGCTAGGAGGTCGGAACCATCAACTCCTCATTTACATTCTTCTTCCCCTTGGCCCTAGCTCTCACCAAAAACAGTGACCCCCAAGACTGCATTCTTCAATCCTTCAAGAAATTAGATTCTCCAGACCACCCTCTGTGACTTCTTTCTTATGGTCATCCCAGAGTCTTACTGAACAGAATGTCGACAGGGTGATGAGGAAGTTTCTTAAGACTCAGATCCAACTTGGGATTCTCTCAGTACCACCCACTGGATTCATACTGAGTATTGGTCCAACCTGCCCTTCTTTCTTTTCTCCGGTACTGGTCAACCCTAGTGTGGCACTGTTCTGAAACCACACAAAAGACCAGTGAAAACAGCTCTACTTTCCAAAATAAGAATTTAATAAAAACCTTTTAGTTGTCTGGTCATCCATTTTCTCTCATGCAATGAGATGCCATCACGGGGGCCAACAGTTATAGTTACTTCGACCCTGACAGCATCCCTTTCTCTCTTGACCCCAAAACATTCAAATCAAGAAGAGACTGAGAACTGATGCATTGGTACCATGGTTCAAGGGGAGGGTTCGGCTGAGATTATTGGAGCTGTCCCTACCTCTCAGAACATCAGCTGTCGGCAGCTCAGGTCTGAGATCACCCTTGGGGTTGGGGCACATCAGTACCGAGGAATCCTCCTTGTTCTTGAACAGGGGCTGGTCTTTGAAGCTGACTGCATCTTCAGCTTTCGACGTTTTTCCCAGGGATCTTAGCAATGCCAAAGAAGAAGGCTCCCTCAACCAGTTTGGTGCCTTCCAAACCCCAAAAGGACTCTGGCTGTTTTTCCTCTAATAGTCCTACCACAAAAGGGCAGTTGGAAACACAAACTCCTGAGATTTCATGCTATATAAGTTCCCAGTATGACTCTGACCCATCTCATCCTCTTCCAGAAATAGTACATAAGAAAAAAGATGTGCAAACAGAAGCACATAGTTGCATCTCTAGAATGTTTCACACAAGACACTGAATGAAGATGAGGGGTCTCCCCACTCCCCCTCAGAAGATGTCACATTGGTGAAATCCTTGAATTGATGAAGCAGAGAGGGGATGGTCTACCAAGATCCCTTACCCAACAAGTGTGTGATCTTGGAAGCTTTTGGTTCTGGCTGAACATCATTGTGAGTGGTACATCCCATTGATCATCCAATTGATCTTATGATGCAACAGGCTTGGAAGAACCCTGATGTGGTGGAGTCTATTCCTAAGAAAGCAGACAGAATTATGGAAGCTCCCAAAGAAAGAAAACATTGGAACAAAAGTCCTGCAGGAGATTTTATGGTGGTAGTAGCAGCCACAAAAAAAGGAATTATCAGACTAAACTTTCTCTGTCCATCCCCTTAGCAGGAAGTCCAGAGCTATGGACAAATTCAGGAAATGGGCTTATGCTTCAGCAACATTTGACCTCAGATTGCGGAATTATTTGGCTGATGTGACCAGATTACATAAGGATTTGACAAAATAAATTTCCAAATCCCTTTCTGGTATATTACCTGTGGATGTCCAGAAGATGGTGGACTCCCAGTTAACTAGCTTGCAGTCGACCTCCAATGTAGCCATGCGTCTGCTCTCCAATGCAGCTGACGGCACAGCCAGAGCAGCAGGCACTGATGTCATGTCTGGATGCATCTTTGTGACTTAGTGAAAAGCTTCAAGACATCCATGGACCCAAATTAAAAGACACAATTACCAGGATTAAGTGCGATGGTAAGACTCTCTCTCTCTGCTGTGGGAATCCATCTCTCCACACCTCAAGGATACTTTTCTGTGAATCAGAGGATGGGAAATTAAATGTGGTTCCAAAACTTTCATAGCTCTTAACAAGACTCTTCTGGAGATAGGCCTTCTTGTGACAGAGGTGGTGGTGGTAACTTTAATGGACATTGTCCTAGGGGCAGAGGTGGCTCATGCAGTCAAGGTTTCCATGGTCCTTTCTCACAGAAGCCCTACCAGTGTCCCTGAATGGCTGCTAAACTGCTGCTCTCTGGAGACAGTTGTGTGTGTGTGTGCGTGTGTGTGTGTGTGGGGGGGGGGGGGTGCTTGTATTTATACCCTCAAACCTGGCAAGATATAACCACAGATTCATGGTTGCTAAAGATAATTTCTAGAGGCTACTCAATTCCCTTTTTCCTTCTGCCTCAGAAAAAATGAGGAATGTTCCGGATGTTCCACTCAGTCAGTAGAAACCAGCAGCAGCAGCAGTAGAATTGTCAAAGCTACTAGAAAAAAGTCATCCAACCAGTCCTCCAAAATCAGTTAGAATTCACTGTTTAATAGCGATTCTTTTTAGTACCAGTTTTGGATCTCAGTCACCTGAATCAGTTCATGAAATTCTGGATGTCACTTTTCAGTCCATATTGCCTCTGTTGAGGAAGGATAATTAGATGTGCTTAGTAGATCTCTAGGATGCTTACTGTCATGTGAAGATAGAAAAGCACTCCAGGATTTCTCCATTTCTGGCTGGGAGCCAGTCAATACCAATTCAGAGCCCTGCTGCCTTTTGATCTCACCACAGTCCTTGGGATGTTCACCAAGATCATGTCAGTGGTGACAATGCACTTTCATCTGCTAGGGATCCAAGTTTTCCCCTGTCATGACAACTGACTTCTAACTGCTACCTCTCAGTATCTACTTTTACATCATTTAGACTTTGTGTTCCATTGGTTTCAGAAATTAAGGATAACAGTGAATTTTCCCAAATGCTACCCTACACTGGCAACAAACCGAGTTCATTGGATGCCACCTCAATATCGACTTGCAGACTGCCAGTGTTCCCCAAAGCAGGGTTTTATTATTCCACCCTGTAGTGATGCAAGTGCTTCATCACCCTTCACCCCCAGCAAAACTGATCCTATGGCTGTTAAGTCTAATGGTTTCTACAATACTGATGGTTCTTCTACCCAGGTTCCACATTAGGGTTAGGGTTAGGCTGAAATCTGCAAACAGCATATTGTCTGGTAGATTATGTCATCTTCCATTATAAAAGTTCACCCCTTTTATATGGACTAACTGGTAGTAACCTTCCCTTTTGGGGAGGGGTATTTTAAGGGGAGGATGGTCCAAGGTGCATGGGCACCTATAGAGGCCAATCTACACATAAACTTCTTGAAGATTAGTGTAGTCCTCCAAGCATTGCAGGACTTTCAGGATTTCCTTGGCAAGGGTGTGATATCCATACACTCAGACAATATGACAGTGGTGTGGTACATAAACAAACAGGGAGGAAGCCATTCATGTCTGCTTTGTCAAGAGGCCATGAGGACCTGTCAGTGGACATTATCTTCACACTGCTTTCTGATAGCAATGCACATGTCAGGTTTATCCAGTATATTAGCATTCAGATTGAGCAGGATTGTCCTGCTGCCTCATGAGTGGTCCATCAACCCAATAGTGGCAACATTGATCTTCTGTCACTGAGGCCAGCCTTGCTGCAACCTTTTTGCCTCTCCCCTTAACAGCAAATACAACAGTAACTTTACACTGCTCCTTTTTCATGGACAATCACCAAGGGATGCTCTGATCCACAGTTGGCTCACAGGTTTCCTGTCTGCCTCCCTTACCTCTAATAAACAAATTCATACAGAAAGCCAGAGGTCCGAATGAGAGATGAAAAGCCAGCAAGCTAAGGAGAGTAGTAGTGCTGAAACTGAATTCATCCTCAAGTCTTGGTGAGTACCTTCACGAGCTGGACCCAGTTTTCTACAAAATCTCACCAAGGCAACACTGATATATAGACTGTATTTTTATAGCATATATCATGGACAGAAGGAGGCCAACAATTAAAAGAGATAGCTGGTTGCACAAGATCCAGGATAAAAAGTGCCCAATCCTGGTAGGCGTACTAGTGCCAGAAGTGGAAAAAAATGACAGTGTAGAATCCTCAAAATACGGAAACAGGACCAAGGGAAGGATGGCTCCCCTGTTGTAGAAGGAAGTAACAGTCCACAAAAATCACAAAAACTGATAGGCCAAAGAAGAGCCAAAAAGACAATAGAGTGGACTATTGAGGATAAGGAAGAAATTATATATTGTTACTATTATGAAAAAAAGCCCAGAACTTCCAGACACAAGCTATACAAAATGTTTGAGAGAAATTAGAGGAAAGAAAATAGTTCCACAAGAAAAACAGTCAGAAACTTCAAATGAAAATTTGTGTTCATTAATACAACAGATTTGTGAAAAACAGTATACAGATCAAGAAACTTTGATCTGTTTGGAAAAAGAAGTATCTGAGGAAGTGCAAAAATATAAACAACAAAACCAAGAGATGTTTGAAAAGTATAAAAAAGAAACATGGATATGGGAAAGAAAGTAAGATTTAATATGGTGCAATTTTTATGCAAAGGAGAAAGCCAAATTAATCAATATAAAGAAGGCAACCCTAAAGAGAAATACAGGCAAAGGCATCTGGATATGGAACGTTTCACAATAAAAAAAATAATATCCCAAAGATGGAACATAGAAAAGAAGATTAGTAAAGTGGAAGTTGAGAAAATAGAGGTTGAAGTTATGGAGTGCCTACAAAGTGAGGGATTTGGTGAAGAAGGTCTAGTACAGGCTACATCATAGCATGATGAAGTGAATCCCCAAAGTAAGGAGAAGCAAGAAGATCAGGAGATATCTGAAGAAGACGTATGGACATGGGAAAGAAAAAGAGATTTACTATGGTGTAATAGTTATGCAAAGGAGAAAGCAAAACTAACCAATATAAAAAGAGCAACACCAAAGTATTTGAAGAGAAATAAAGGCAAAGGAATCCAGTCAAGGAAAACTTTGCAATACAAAAATAAGAAGATAAAGAAGTAAAAGTAGAAAAGGAGATTAGTAATGGAGAAGTTGAAGAAATAGAAACTGAGGTTATGGAGTACCTGCAAAGTGAAAGATTCAGTACAGAA
This sequence comes from Protopterus annectens, assembly GCF_019279795.1. NCBI lineage: Eukaryota > Metazoa > Chordata > Ceratodontiformes > Protopteridae > Protopterus > Protopterus annectens. The sequence goes on along the minus strand of NC_056731.1, from coordinate 1,714,359,072 downwards.
AATCTAATTCTGAAAGCACCACAACAGGATAGAGCAATGGATATCCAAATTAAGGGGAAACTAGTGGAACAGGAAGCAATTGGTCAGACGCTGTATGAAGATAACTTGGAGCCTTCCACAGGAAACCAGTACAAATGTTCACATGAAGCTAGACAGCAAGGGAAGGAACAAGAAATGGTGGAAACTCTGATGCAGTCAATGTTGAGGAGTGAAAGGCCAGTGAGTTCCCATATGGCAGAGCAACAGATAGAGCAGGAGGAAATTGAAGAGAATGTGCCACAGAAGGATGCTATAGAACCTTCTATAGAATGCCTGCAGGAAATGGAAAACAAGGGACGTGGCCTCAATTTGGAAGAAAATGAGCTAAGAGAAGAGCTGCTTGATTTAATTGACCTGGAGAGACATACTAAGATCAGTGAAAAAAATATAATAAAAACAAAACAAAAAAAGTGCAGACCAGGGGATAAATACTCCATTGCTAAAAATATATAAGTAACTGAAATAATGTAACAGGTAAGCAACGGATGAACCAGGCAGAAGCCAAGCAGAGAAATGCAGCTGCTATAGCAACGAGGCACAATCACCAATTCTTCCAGTAAACAAAATACATCAAAAGGAAAATGCAGGCATCAAGGCAGGAAAAACACAGTCACAAAGTCCTCCAGTAGTAAAAAACAATCCAGGATATTTGTTGTAACAAAAGGTAAGCGCTTTCGCAGTTAAGCTTCATCAGACCAAATACAAAAAGCTAAAATGCACTCCATTTAAACACATAGTAATAAAGCACCACCCAATCGTAAAAGTACATCAATTAAAAGGCACATCAATTAAAGTGAAACTGTTAAGGCTGAAAGACCACATTTCCTGCAAATACTGCACAAGCAAAGAATGCAAAAAATATAAATAGAAATAAAAACATAAAATAATATATATGTATAATAAGTATAAATATATACATGTGTAAGCACATATATATAAAACATATATATATATATATATATATATATATATATATATATATATATATATATATATATATTTATGCATGTATATAAAAATATACACTGCACTGTTAATGTTCTCATGAGCAACAGTAAAAAACAAAAACAAATAAATAAGTAAGTAACCACTACTATTTCCTATTTACTTCCGGAGTCTTCTTTTCTTTAATAAGGGCTTAATAGAAACCCTCTCGTTTAGACCTCTCCCTCTATCTGCACGAAGGGTGATAATCCAACAAGTCTCCCTATGTTCTGTGTGTGTAATAATGTCACCTTCCCTAACACTGGGAGAAATGGTCTCAATGACCCTGAAGTTAAATGTATGAGATTCTCCCAGTCCCAAGACATGTTTAGAGAGTGCGTTGTGTATAGAACCCCTTCTAATGTGGTAAATGTGCTCCCTCATCCTATCACGCAGCACTCTGTTCGTCTTACCAACATAGAAGGAGCTGCAAGCAATGCTAAATAAACCACATGGGGAGTCATGCAATTGGCATGAGCATGAAAACTGTATTCTCTACAGAGATCTGGATGATGAAAAGTGTCAGAGGTGTTAATAAAGGAACAAAAATTACAGTCACCACATGGCGTGGTAAAACCAGGAGTAAAGGCCACTGTTATGGCAAAGTAGCCTCTTCAAATTTTTTCTGTTCTTAAATCGAAACCTAGGTTTATCACCTACGATTTTACCTATATCATCATCTACCTGTAAGATAGGCCAGTGCAGTGCAAATAAACTAGTGCTATTTCTATGATCACTAGTATAAAAAAGGGGGATTCTAATTTCACCTAAACTCACACTGGGTTCATTACCACTAATTGCACTTGTCTCACATACTGGTCCAAAATACGGACATGCTGTGTTAAACCTTAACTGATCTATATTAGATCAGTGTCTATTAATCTCGCCAAGGCTATACCCCCTGGCTAATAACTTCTTCTCTAAATTGCCCAACTCTTCCACAAAACCATCCATAGTGGGATTTAATCTGGAGGGCCTAAATTTACTAAAATTAATACTGAAAACAGCACTAACATGTATGAACAAAATCCAAGCTGTAAACCAATTTGCTCTTCCTGTTCTAACTTACAGTTTTGGAGTGAATGACTGGCTCCAAAAGGTATTGGATCAGTTAAAGAGGAAACAAGAAGGATGCTTCATGCTTATCAAAATGATTTACAAAAAATCAGTATATAACAAGACTACATATTCCCCATTCTGAAGGAGGTATAGGCCTCCTTGAAACTGTTTACATGTAGGACTGCATGCATATCTGATGACCTCATAAGGCATAGACGTAGTGAAAGTTTTAAAATATGAAGAGAGTAAGTCTGTGATGACTTCCCTGCTTAGTTTAGCAGAAGCATATTGGCGTCAAGCTCAGATGAGAAACCAGAAGTAGATAATAATCGGGAAGGAAATGAATGTGCCAGAAAACAAAAGAAAGAATATAAGAAGAAGGATAAAATGAGAAGGCAAAAATGCATAAATATAGTTGCAAGTGTAGAAAACTCTTGGAACAGCCTTATGTTTCAGGATCAAATGCAGGAATGGCTAAGGACAGGTGACTTTAAACCAAAATATAAAAGTCTAATATTGGCAGCCGAAGACAGTGACTACGTACACTTTGGTTTACAAATTCCATTGAACATGTGGGAGAAATAGAAAAATGTAGGTTTTGTAAAACAGAATTGGAAACAGTCACACATCTTGTTGATGGTTGTTATATACTCAAGGCAGAAGGACTGTATACTGACAGGCATAATAATGTGGCATGACTGTTGCACTGGGGATTGTGCAAACATTATAATATTAAAGTAGCTGAGAAACATTGGAAACATGATCCACAAAGCACTATAGAAAATTATGTTTATATCACATGGGATTACCTATTACCAACAGTTCAAAAAATATATGCGAGAAAACCAAATATAGTAGTCCATGAAAAGAAGAGACAGTAGCATTGATCATTGAAAGTGTTATACCCAGTGACTTACATACAGAGAGAGAGAGAGACACACACACACACACAGAGTCATAAAATAGCAGGATTTGCAGACAGAAATAAGGGCAATGTGGAAGAAAGATACCCAGACAGTTCCAATACTAGTAGGAGCAGCAGGTCTTATAAAAATGAACTGCAGGACTCAGTACTGAGTACATTGCGGGTACCTTGAAGAGCACTTCTTGCTAACATCAAACACTGAAACAATGCTAACTGCAAGAACTTTAATCATATTTTGACTTAGGAATGGGGTCCATTCCCATCATGGTATTAGAACCCAAAATTCAATGGTATGTCCAAAATTGTTGGACTCAGCACCTTCATTCCCTGAAAACAAAGTTGCATGCATTTTCTGTCAACAGAAGAGAGTTACAGTGGTGGAGAGAACAGTTGAGTGTCAATCCAGGGCTTCCATTCCTCCCTGCAATTCCAGTGCAATCTGTCCAGACAGATTCATCCAACTTCGTATGGGGAGTTGTGTCAATGGGGAAGCAAGTGCAACTACTTGGGGTCCAAAGGATCATGGAAACACATCAGTATCAAAGTGATGGGGGTGGTGATTCATGCCTTGCATTATTTTTATCATGTACAAAAACTCAGGGTTCTCTTGTGGTGATTACAGACAGAACCACAGTGATGTAGTATCTCACCAAACAGGGATGTATGAGGTCTTCCCCTCTGTGCCAGTTGACACTGATGGCCTGGGAGATGGCTTCTCAATATTCTTTGAATCTCCAGGCTTCTTACATCCCATCAGAGCAGAATGATGTGGCAAACAGACTAAGTAGATCCTGAGCAGACACAGACAAGCAGAATCTCAAGCAAATGGTGTTCTAGGATCTAGTCCAGATGTGGAGAGCATCAAAGTAAAGACAATTTCAGGATGGTTTAGCCCCTTAAAGTATGGGACCAAAAATAATAAATCCTAGATAGCTTTGGTTAGTCAAGCCCAAGCACCCTTCCATGATCCTTTTAATAAAATAAATCAGTGGTTGAAACTGATTATCTCAATCTTCCCAGATAAGAGTTTGTATCTTAGGTTCATATAATAACACTTAAAATCTTAAAAACTGAAAAAATATATGACACTGAGTATTCCAGTTTCACCAAGACGTTTTAATGGTAGATGAGCAGTGTTGTACAGAATTGCATGTTCAGTATAAGTTCACATAAACTGCTTTACAAACAAAGCTGGTGGGTGTGTGGAGGGAGTGGTTTAGAAAAGTGTCTATCATTGGTCACTGAAGTTTGGAAATAGACAGTGGTCGCATTCCTTTCCAATTCCAATGTGGATGCCTAGTCATTGGTCATTGAAAAGTCTTTCATTGTTCACTGAGGTCTGGAAGTAGCCAATGGTTTCAATCCTTTCCAATTCCAATGTGGATGTCCAGTAGCATTAAAAAGTAAAAGGAAGGTCTAGCGTCTGTAGCTGACCAAGCTTAACCCCAGTAGAGTTCAAGAAATCAGAAAAAGGTTAAAAAGTACAAAGACCTAAAAAATCACCTGATAGTCAGACAAAAAACTGCCTTCCAGTAAATAAATGAATGATAATTCAAATAATTGAATAACAAGGTTCATAATTCTCTAAATAATTGGTAACAAATGTGATCCAGCTTTTTCGCTCAGAGCTTTCTCATATCTGCCTTATATGGTCGAAGGATTCGGAGTAACCTAGAATATCACCTTGGGGGTGGCGAGCATTAGAACCAGCTAAGTGAGGGAATAAATTAGCCTTATGCTTGGGTCAGCAGTGAAATCTTACTAAAAGAAGGAATAAATTAAAAATTAAACTTATGCTTGTGTCGGCGGCAAAATATAATATATAACATTATAGTTGTAAAGATATGGGCTAATAATTGTGCAGTAGGAGTCACAGGGGAAACCATGATAGTTCACGTTAAGTTGTGGGAAGGGAGGGAGCAGGAAGTCCAAAAGTGGGTCTGAAACCTAACATAAGTGGATTGTGGAGAGTAATGCAGGAAGAAAAAGTGTTCATATATTTGTGGACAGTACATGATCAACTAAATCCCAAATTCCTAAAAATGGATAGGAAGATGAGGAATAGTATCATGACCATTACCAAAACAAAATAAAAATAACCAAATGGGATAGGGGAAATAAAAAATCAGATGCATAGGACAACCGACTCGGTTTGAGCTGGGCATAAAATATTAAAAAAGTAAAAAAAAAAAAAAAAAATGGGGGAAGACTAAAGTTTTAAATTATCATATGAAAAACTTGTGGGATTTAGTAGCAGCCTTTGTGGGATATCCCATCCACCTTGTGTGTAGTCTGAAAAAATGCTTTGGAAAAAAATTAAGTGGGAAAAGATATTATGTGTATAGGTATTTCCCAGTGCCTATGATAACATTATGTGTGCTTTAAACAAAAAGAGAAAATTGAGATAGATAATGAAAAGTTTCTGAAAGGAATAAAAGATCAAGATGTTTATTAAGTAGGTGGGAAAAGTCTGAGTTAATATATTCGATTAGAGAATGTTATCCAAGGGGCCTGCAAAAAGGTAAACTGGCCGGTTGGTATATGAGAAAACATTAGCCAGTTGGGAGCAAAAATGACTGCTCATAAAGGAAAGAGAAACATTTGGATCATCAAAGGTAAGGGGAATCAAGCAAATTAATCAGAAATGGTGAGTGTGTTAGGAGAACAAGTTTACTTATGGAGTGAGTGGATAGAAAGACTCTCTAAAAAAACTGATAAAATTAAAACAAGATCTTCAAACAGATAGTGTGAAAGGGTGTCTAAATCCTTGAAGTTATCTAAATATACAAACCTAGTGGGAAAGAGCATATTGCAAAAAATAAAATGGTGTGAAAATGTAATAAAATCACAGAGTAAAAATGTAAGAAGAGAAAGGTTTGTTTCTGCAATAGTAACAAGCCTAAAGTTAAGAATTAAAAACCAGGAAACCTTAATACAAGTTAACTAGTACAGACTTATGGTGTGTTAATGGAGTAGTGAAGAACATTGTCTAATATTGGTCATAGGGGTGTAAAATTAGCCAATGGTATTCTCCTCTACAAATTCAAAGCGGATGCTTAGCAGCATTCCAAAATATTCTTCTCGGTCAGGAGTCACCAGCTCTGGTTCATAGATAGCAGGAAATTAAATAAGGTAAAGTAAGTGTAAACTAACCAAAGTAGAAAAATGAAAAGATATAGGGAATAGGCGACGTAAATGCATTCCTCGCAAACAGATCTGGAAAGAGAAAAATGTTCAGAATTATATCAGAATTATAACACTATAGAGCAAGTAATGCTGGTGTATTAGTAGTGGAACATGATTTATTTCTAGTTAAAAAGTCAGAAGCTAATTCCATGGGTTTTTAAGGTTGTGGGGACTCCAAAAAAAGAACATGGGTTGTGACCCCGGAAAGAGCATTTAGCTAATAAAAACATAATAGAGTGAGTCTAAAAAATAAAATAAAATAGGAGTTATCCCCTAGAAATAATCCACCAAACAAACTTTTGGTGACCAGGATCAGGGTGACCTAAAGAAATCTTGTTAGTGGGTGGCATGAGTCACAAAATTTACAGATTAAGAAGAGTAGTAACTGAGAGGGATATGTATAATAAAGTCTTAAAAGCTGCAAGCAGCTGAACCTGACATACAGTTTGTCTGAAGGTTTTAACCCATGAAAACTTCAGACAGTATTATAAGTAAACATTAGAGTACAATAAGACTAGCAAGCCAACATCAGGTAGTCCTCAAATAAGTAATACAAAATTTTATGATACAGTTTCCTAGATTGAAGTTTGATAGCAATGACTGGGTTGTGTCAAAGGAGTGGTTAGGGGCAGTCTCCATCACTGGTCAGGCAGATGGTGCAGTGATTAGCATTGTTGCCTCACAGCAAGAGGTTCTCCAGTTCGATTCTTGGGTGGGGTACCTTCTGTGCAGAGTTTGCATGTCCTCCCTGCATTTACTTGGGTTTTCTCCTGGTGCTTCAGTTTCTTCCCACATTCCAAAGACATGGGTCTGGAGCATTTTTCCCAGGGCCTTAGCTGAAAATGGGCTCTGTCCCAGTTGGATTTTCCTGGTAAACAAATGTTAAATAAAATAAAATAAAATAAATTGGTTGTTGCAGTTTGAAACTGGCCAATGATACTCTACCCTAAAAATTCCAAGAGAAAGCCTACCCGAGTACAAACAATGTTCTCCTCGGTCCTTAGTGAGATACTACGGATCATAAATTTGTTTGTGTCTTTCGGCTTTTCCCGGCTAGGGGTCGCCACAGCGGAACTCCGGTCCGCTAATGATTGGCAGTTGATTTTTACGTACCGGCTTGCCAGGCCTGACGCAGAACCTTCAACGAAGGTGCGCCCATTCACGCATGTCTCCACGCAGAAGACACTCTAGCTGAGAATCGAACCGGACAGCGTCTTACTGTGAGGCGACAACGCTACCGCAGCACCACATAAATAAGAGGATAATAAAATAATGTATGTAAAATATGTCTAAAAAAAGTAAAAAGAAGGAAAAAACATCCCTCCACTAGAAAACCTCCTCAGCTGGTCTACCCACCATCTCCCCCAAGAAACTATCATTTTAGGTGATTTCAATATTGACTGGCAATCCTGTTCTGGCAACAAACCAACCCATCATGTACACCTTCATGGCTTCACCCAACTAGTCCAGTCGCCAACCAGGATAAATAAAAACTCCAGCAAGCACACTACCCTGGATTGGATACTAGTCAGTAAGAGCCCCCAGTCATATATAACAGGCTGCTTATCAGATAGCCTCAGTGATCACTCCCCAACATTTCTACTCAAAAAATACCTATACCAAGCTAAACCTGTCATCTTCCGTCAAATACATAAAAAAATAAACTTTAGCCCACTCACATTCATCTCATCCCTCAAAGAATGTAACTGGCATCCTCTAAAGTACCTCAGTCTAGATGACGCAGTTGAATTTTTTAATATTACCTTCCTGAACATCCTTAATTACCATGCCCTTATAAGATTTTCCAGAACCAAAGCACAACCCTCCCAATGGCTACAGAAAACCACTAAGTCAGAAATGAAAAACAGGGATAAAGCCTGGGAGCACTGGCGCAAAACCAAAACCCCCTCAACTAGACAGAAATTCCTAGAACTACGCAGTAGAGTCAAAAGGCTAATAAAACAGGACAAATTCCAATACTACCAGTCTGCCCTAGACTCCTCACAACACAGCCCCAAACAATTCTGGTCCTCTATAAACTCCATCCTCCACCCAGGTAAAGTCAGTACCCCTCCTCCTAACATCCCTCACTCCTCAGAAAATATTGCTACCTCATTCAACACACACTTCACCAAAACAATACTATCACTAGCTAAACAACACAACCCCCCTCCCCTCCAGCCCACACCTTCAACTAGTAATCTCCCCACTGCCTTCTCTTTTTCTCCTGTACCTACCTCCAACATAAAAAAACTCTTAACTAAACTTAAACCCACCAAATTAGCAGCAGACAACCTCCCAAGTGAATACCTATAAATCGCAGCTGATGCACTGGCCTACCCAGTATCCATCTTGATTAACCGATCTCTGTCAAAAGTTACGTTCCCACACTGTGGAAAGTATCACATATAATTCCCCTCCACAAAGGCGGACCCTCCACAGAACTAACCAATTACCGCCCCATAACTATTCTCTCTCCACTCTCCAAAATACTAGAAAGATGCATACACTCTCAGGTCTCAGACTACCTCCTTACTAACAACCTCCTTTCCAGTACTCAGCATGGTTTCCGACCAAACCATAGCACCACCACTGCCTTACTCTCCTTTACTAACACTATCCTTCAGCATAAAAACAATGGCCATCGCTCCTCTGCTACTTTCCTAGACCTATCTAAAGCATTTGACATGGTCCCACACAAACAACTTATCTCTGTCCTCAATAATCTATCCTTCTCACAATCAGTCACCAACTGGTTTCAGAGTTACCTGTCTGACCGCCAACAGTCTGTTGTATGGCACAAGGATCCATCCTTGGACCCCTACTCTTCTCTGTTTACACCAATAATCTAGCCTCTGCCACCAAACAGGGCAGAGTCATACAATACGCAGATGACTCAACCATCATCTGCTCAGCCCAGTCCCTACCAAAACTGCAAAAAGTCACACAGGAAGCCTTTTCCTCTGTTGAAACATGGTTATCCGATGCCCAATTAATACTCAACCCAAACAAAAGTAAACTACTCATCGTCCAACCCACCAAACATACTCAAAACAACTCTCACTTTAACATCACAGCAAAAGACAACACCTCTATATACCCAGCTGAACACACCAAATTGCTAGGAGTGGAAATAGACAATAAACTAAAATTTGACATTCACATATCCATGACCATAAAAAAGTCCACAAAAAACTAGGAGCGTTATACAGAAATAAGCAATTTCTCACCAAAGCAGCAAAGATTTCAGTAGCAAATTCCCACCTTATTTCCACCCTACTTTATGCCTCTCCAATATATACCAACCTAAGGCAATGTGATCTAAACAAGATAGAGACCTGCTACAACAAAATCGCCAAATTTGCCACAGGGGCATCCTACCGTAGTCACCACTGTCTCTCACTTGCTGAACTGGGCTGGCTTGAACTCCCTCACCTCCTTCAGTGGTATCAACTCTCTCTCGCCCACAAACTAGTAAACCATCCACTAAATGTCCCATCCCTCCAGAATCTACTCCAACCCTATCGCACCACCAGACCACTAAGATCCAGCAACAAAAATCACTTGCAGATCACTAAAGCCAATAACTCTGCTGGTGAAGCACTGTTCTCTTGCGCCATAGCCAAATTATGGAACTCACTCCCACTCAAAATTACCTCCGTACCATCATGCACCCACTTCAAAACTTTACTAAAAGCGCACCTAAAAACATGCTGGCTATGCCCTTGCAACTCCCACTCTAATATCATCCACCTCATCCAACCACTACCTTTCTTTCCACTCCACTAACTACCTTGATTATAGCAAGCTCAGATGCTCATAAACCTAGTACTTATTATACAGCAGGAACTTCTCATTGTAACATTTGTAATGTCTGTTATGTACTTCACAGATAAAGATTCTAGTTGTCTACTGATGTACTATGTTCTTCATCTGTAAATATGTTGTAAGTAATTGCTATGTTAAATTGTTAATCGCTATGTAATCCAATGTAACTACTGTCTGTTTATTTTAACTGTGGAGCTTTTCTCCCCGGGCCTCCGCTGAATATGGACCTACGTCCAGTCGGACACTCCCGGTCAACAAATTTAAATAAATAAATAAATGAATAAAAATAAATAAATAAAAAAGCTAAAGGTAATCTTCAAGAAGATAGAGAGATTATTAAAGTTTATGTAATAGTGCGATAGAGTCCTAGTAGGGCAGTGAAGAAGAAAGTCAATAAGAACCTTAGGGTAAAATTCAACTTACAATGATGTGAAAAGGGAACGAAGGTTAGGAATGAAATCAGGATGTTGAACTAAAGTGGTAGTTTTTACAGGGGCGTAAGTAATGCTGTGTCTTTCTAGTCTTGTACCTTAAACAAATTAAATAATGAGGTGCTACCTCATGTCCCTACAACACATTGGGATAGGATATCAGGGTTTCAAGTAAGAGGCACTATTTTAGTCTGGAGGAGAGAACCAGGTGGGTAAATAGGAAATGGGTAGTCAATAAGTTGCAAGCTTATTCAAAGGATTGTTAAGGTTATTGGTACTACAAAAAAGGGGGGTAAGGAATTTTAGATCAAGAGTAAAAGTTTTGCTAGTATTAAGAATGTGATGGAGTGAGGCTAAAATATAAATCGCCATCCTACATACCAGAAATCCGCAAAAGCAAACTATGATGGGCAAGAGTATAAACTCCCAAAGGTAATCATGGTAGTGTGGAAGAGGAGGGGCACAAGCGTGTCTAAATTTCCTCATATAAACAACCCAGAAATTTGAGTGAAATGTGGAGTAAAAAGCTGTAAAATTATGTCCGTAAGTTACCACTTGGTATGAGAACCCCACCCAGAAAACTTTCGATAAATAACATTAAGGGAGTGCATTCGCTAAGGATTATTATAAAATAATATCTAAGTGTGATCCAAGATCCTTGTCTTAAGCATAATTAAAAATGAAGAGTACAAATAGTTCAGGGGCTTGGAAGATAAGGAATAGTGTACTGGACTTAACAAATGAAAAATGGTTGTTGGAACTATGCTTAATTTAAAGTAAAGAGTAATGGTCCCTGTTCCAGCTCAGGGATAGTTATTAATAAAAAAAAGGGGGGGTGAGACTTATGATAAAAAAAGCTGTATTCATGGAGTTGAGGAGTGGGTTAATGGGATATCCCAAAATTAATAGTGTATAGTCTCAAAACCTTTGGAGAAAATAGTTCAGGAAGACAAGAGGAACATTGGTCTTAATGTGTGCATTAGAAAGGCACTAGAAAATAACAAATGCCTTATAATAAATAGGACATAAAAAAAAAAAATCAAACCTTAGATAGGGAAGTTTTATCAAGGAAGAAACCATCGTAAGAAATATTAATGCACACGGGGAGAGCCTGGCTTAATAGCTAAAATGAGTAAATGTAAAAAAGGGGTGTTGGGTCTTAAAATCAAGAAAAGGCATCCTAGTAATGACTTAGTGGTAAATAGCTGGGAATATGATAACCAGTTCAAATCAGACCTTGAAAGTGAAAACTATAGGTTAATCAGAGAGTTTGGTAATCAAAAACAGAGCGTACCTAATAAGGGAGGTTGTTGAATCATAAAACTCCTTTTGTTCTGAATAGGTAGGATAGATGACAAAAAACTCTGTCCAAACAACCTTGAAGATACTTATATTATTTATCTAGATTAATAATAAAGTGTTTAGGGTGTCAGAGTAAGGATGACTAAAAGAATACCATCTGCATTTGTGAATCAGTGAAGAAGTTCAATCAGACAATATTCAAAACTGTAATGATACTATAAAAATAAAAATCTGTATCTCAATAATGACTGGTAAATCAAAAATCAGGGATAAAATATAGAGAAGTCAATAAAAGGTCCTATGATTCCTTAATTTCAAAATGTTGCTTATAGATGTGGAGCTATTAAGACCTTGGGTGTTGTATGCTATGAGTCTTAGTTGCCATTCTACTTATTTCTTTTCTAATTTTTTGTTCACCAGTCTGTGAAGATCGGTTATGACTAGCCTGTCTATAACGTGAAAGTGGAAAGCATCCATGTTCAGGTGCTTCTTGTCCATGTTTGACAAGGGCATTACTGCTGGTCTTGTGACGGAGGTCTGCAAGATGCCTGGAAATGGGGGTTTAATATTTAATATTTGTACCAATGTAGTATGCTTTGCATTTGTTGCTCTGGGCTCTGTAAATTACTCATTCTATGGAACAGTTACTGTAGAACTTGCTAGGGTAATATTTCTTCTAGTTTGGGCAATTAAATCCACTTTTGCTGCTCATAAGATGATAATAACTGCACCTAGGGGGACCACAGTGGAAGGTCCCTATCACTTCCTTAGTTTCACCAGAAGGTGTATTGTTCTCCAAGAGGTCTTGAATGTTTCTGCTCCTTTTAATTGTAAAGCTGGGGAATGTTGGTAAAATCTTGATGTCCTTCAAGGATGCATCTGCAGTCCTTACAAATGGGTTGTCCTGTCGTCAGGCAGCCCTTCGGTCGGCCGGATTCCAAAGTCTGGGTCTGGCTTCGGCTGGTGTCGCACTTCACCCGACGTCATTGCGGCAGTTATTCGGGTATAAAGGCATCAGCCGACGCCATTTTCCTCAGTCTTTCTTGCCGCGTGGCGCCCGAAGCAGAAGCTGTTCGCAAGTGCCGGTTGGTCAGATCCAGAGATTACTACTACCGAATACTTCTTCGAAGACTTCTATAAAGCTAAGTACCCCGTTGGGGACTCTTTCTTGCCTCAGCCCATGTCAGAGAAAGTTAATAACTGTTTATCTTGTGGGAAACAAATACCTCATAAAGATTTCCACTCCTATTGCATACATTGTTTAGGCCCAGACCACGACGTAGCAGCTTGTCTAGCCTGTGCTTCTTTTAACCGGCGGACGCTTAGACGTCGCTCGGACTTTGCTGAACAGATTTTCGGCTCCGATTTTGCCTACATTATGCCGTCGGATCCTCCGACTACACAAATAACTAAAAAACGCAAAGAAAAGGACCGACACTCGCGGTCCGCGGTTTCGGCTGAAACCGCGGTTAAGCAATCCACGAGTGTCTCGGTTTCGGCCGAAACCGAGCAAGCGGTTCTTTCTTCAGCCGATAACTTGCCTTCCACCGAGGCCTCTTCTATTCTGGTAGAAACAGCTTCTGAAATCCAGCCTTCTGTTGCGATTTCACAGGATTTATCAGACACCATTCCACTAGATATTTCTACTCCTGCACGTGGAGCTGCTAGGCCTCCTCCAGCTATGTCTATTAAGGCCTTTGCCAGGGCTAAAGCAGCCAAAACTTCCAAACCTGTGCCTGCCAAGCCCCCCTCTCACAGGCCCAGCACCAGCTCCCATATGCTTTCTTTGGCACAGGATCTCATCACTTTAATCCGTGGATCCCAGCCTCATCCAGACAGGGTCTCTCTCCCTCCTCCAGAAAAGAGGCCTAGAGCAGAGCCCCCTGAGCCAGTAGCCACAGATGATTCTTCTGATGATTCAGAACATTCAGATCCTCCTGAGGCTTCTTATTCTCCTTACGAAGACTCCGATGCTGAGGATTCCATCCCTTCAGCCTCTCCTCCTGAGGAATTTTCCTTTGGGGAAACCTTGCATGCTATGAGGGAACATTTTCAGTGGCAGGGCCAAGATTTCTCAGACTCAAGAAAAAGGCTTAGGACCTTTCTACACTTACCACAGCATAGGCCTTTAGCTATTCCTCCAGTTCTATCTGTTGTTGATGATGCATTTAATGATGCTTGCACTACTCCTGATACTTTACCTCCGGCTCCTGCTAAACCAGATAGGTACTACAGGGTCCCGGACACTCATCACCACTTATATAAGGCCCCTTTTGCAGATCCAGAGACTATTTCCCAGGGCCCTAAAGCTGTAGCAGCTACTTCTTCTAAAAACCCCCTCCCCTCTGAAAGGGAATCCAGGTCCTTAGAGAGATGGGGTAAAAAAGTTTACACCTCTGCTACTTTGTCAGCTAGAGCTTTGAACTGCCAATTTCATCTGATTCAATATCAAGAGTTTATGCTTGACCAGCTGACTAAAAAGCTGTCCTCTGAAGAATCTTTAGATAAAAAGTATGTTCAAGAAATGTTACATAACATACAGCAGGTTAGTAACCATTCTTTAAAATGTGGCTATGATGCACTGGAGGCTTCCTTTAGATCAGCCATGACTGGCACAGTTATCAGGAGGCATGCATGGTTGAAAGAACAGTCATTACCAGACCATGTCAAATCTAAGCTTTTGGATGCACCTATGGACAAGGTAAATTTATTTGGTGCCCCCGCACAGCAGGTTCTGAAAAAGATGTAAGAGAAAGCAAAATCTGTGCAAACAGTAAAAGATTTCTTACAAGTTCAACCTCCAAGGTTTAGCAGGAATTGGCCCTCCAAGAATTGGTCCTTTCCGGAGTCCTCTAAGACACAAAGAGGCAGGAATAGGCGCTCTAGAGGCAGAAACCAATCCAGAGGTACCTACAGGGGTCGCCAGTGGCAGGGTAACAACCAACGAGGCACGGATACAGCCACCACCACTACAACAACTCAATCACAGTGACTTGGCGGTGGCACCGCCTACCAGGGAACAACTAGAAGCACCCTTAGGCGGAAAGCTAACCTTATTTTCAAGCAACTGGCACTGCATTACAAGAGAAAAATGGATTTTGCAAACTATAGACCAAGGTTACAGGTTCCATTTCCATACTCTACCAGGAAAGAGAGGAATGCCAAACCTACCACCTACTCAAAGGGCAGAAGCTCTAAAACAAGTATCTCAATTATTAAGAATGAGAGCTGTGGAAAAGGTACCATCTATGGAGCAAGGGAAGGGATTTTACTCCAGGCTCTTCCTGGTACCAAGAAAAGAAAACAAATGGAGGCCTATTCCAGATCTGTCCACTCTAAATACATTCCTCATTGTTCCAAAATTCAAAATGCTGACTCTACAGCAGCTTCTTCCCATGCTGGGCAAGGAGTCTTGGCTGGTAACTCTAGATCTCAAGGAGGCATACCTGCACGTCCCCATAAGACCAATTTGCAGAAGATACCTCAGATTTCTTGCAGGATCAGAGCATTATCAATTCTCAGCATTGCCCTTTGGCTTATCTACTGCGCCCAGAGTGTTCACGAAATGCCTGGCATCAGTAATCGCTCATTGCAGACTTCAGGGAATTCAAATCTATCCCTACCTGGACGACTGCCTGATACAAGCGGACAACAAAAACAAATTAACAGAAGACTTACAAAGAGTCATCTACCTGCTACAAGCCTGGGATACACAGCCAATACAAAAAAGTCAAGGCTGATTCCATCCCAACTAATAACCTTTCTGGGTGCAGAACTGGACACATCAAAACAAATGGCATTTCTAACTGCAGAAAAGAAAGAACAACTTCCTCTCTATTTTTTGGCATTAACAAAGCAGAGCCATCTAACTGCAAGAAAAGTGCTACAAGCTCTAGGCTTCATGGCATCCTGCATAATTCTGGTCCCTCATGCCAGGCTTCATATGAGAAAGCTACAGTGGTACTTAAAGAATTTGTGGTCTCAGCACAAGCACAGCCTGGAAACCAAAATTCCAATGATCCCATGCCTGAAGCAAGAGTTCTTATGGTGGGCTCAGGCCTGTCAATCAAACACAGGACTGCCCTTCAGCAAAAGTCATCCAAGACAAACTATCACGACAGATGCCTCAGACCTCGGTTGGGGGGCACACATGATGGACAAGTGCATTCAAGGCCTATGGACTCAAGACCAACTGCATCTGCACATAAATCTAAAAGAAATGATGGCAGTAAAATTGGCAATCCAGGCATTCAGACCTCTTCTCCACGAAGGCCAGCTGTTGATAAGGACAGACAACACCACAGTTATGTGGTACATCAACAAACAGGGAGGCACACACTCATACCCCCTATGCCGGCTGGCACTAGACTTATGGGATGTGGCTCTGAGTTACAACCTTCAGTTACAGGCAATTTATGTACCAGGGAAGGAAAACATGCTAGCAGACATATTAAGCAGAACTACAACAGATGCCCACGAATGGATGCTGCATCCGGACATCTTCAAAGCCATCACAAGAAGATGGGGATTACCACAAATAGACTTGTTTGCATCCCCATACAATCACCAGTTGAAGAAATTCTGCACAAGGACTTACCACCCACTTGCTTGGAAGGTGGACTCCCTATCCTTCAGTTGGAAAAGCCTGACAGCATACGCATTCCCACCACTTCCTTTGATGCACAAGGTGCTTCTCAAGATCAAAGAGGAATGTCCGAGGATCATTCTGATAGCTCCAGACTGGCCAAGACAACATTGGTACCCACTGCTGAGGAGCATGTCCCGGGAACAAATATGGAAACTACCCCTGATCCCATTACTGCTGACACAGAACAACTACAACATCCTGCATCCAAGCCTAAAAACTCTGCAGCTAACTGCCTGGAACATTACATGACAGAAATTAACCCAAATTTATCCCAAAGGGTTAAGGACATAATCCTGGAGGCTCGTAGACCTTCAACAAGAAAGAATTATGCAGCAAAATGGAAAAGATATCTCATCTGGAGTGCTACAAAAGGGCAAGATGTGACACAGGTGAACATAGCCAACATCCTGGAGTACTTGGCTGAGCTCTACCACACAGGCCTGTCCTATTCCTCCATCAAGATACATGCATCAGCTATTTCAGCACAATACAGCTTGGATCCTCCTGTCTTCTCATCCTCTGCTCAGACAGTTTCTGAGGGGAATTAAAAATGTAAAACCTCCCAGGAAACCTCCATTGCCAGCATGGGACTTGAACTTTGTGCTAGAAAAACTGACTCTACCTCCTTTCAAGCCAGCAGCTACAGCAGATTTGCAATACTTATCCTGGAAGACTGCCTTCCTGCTGGCAATAACTTCAGCAAGAAGGGTCTCTGAACTACAAGCATTAATGGCAGTACAACCCTTCCTGATCTTCCATCAAGATAGAGTGTCCATGAGAACAAATCCTACATTTATGCCTAAGGTGGTATCCAGAGTCTCTTTAAATCAGGCTATCCACCTTCCTACATTCTTCCCCAATCCACAGAACAGGGGGGAAAAGCTCTTACATACCTTGGATGTACACAGGCAATTACGCTACTACCTGGACAGGACAAAAAACAATAGAAAAACTGACTAGCTTCTGGTAGCTTATGCAACAGGAAAAGAAGGAAAACCAATTTCTAAACAGACAATCTCCAAATGGATAGGAAATTGCATTAGGCTTTGTTACTCCTACCATGGAAAGAAAACTCCAGAGAACATCAGGCCTCACTCCACAAGGGCCACAGCCACTACCACAGCTTTCTTACGAGGAGTGGCTACCAAGGACATTATAGAGGCTACTACTTGGACCTCCGTGCATACATTTGCCAAACATTATAACTTACCTCTGTACTCTAGATCCCGTGCTGGCTTTGCCACTGCTGTTTTGCAAGGGATCCTGACTACACCATAATCTATTCTCATTTCCTCCTCCCCTAGTTTAGCTATGGTATTCTACCCATTTGTAAGGACTGCAGATGCATCCTTGAAGGACATAGTGCAGTTTTGTACCTACCATAAATGTAGATGTCCGAGAGGAATGCATCTGCAGTCAGGATTACCCACCCTCCTTCCCCTCTGAGGTACTCCTAGGGTACTTACCAATCTTCAGCTAGCTTGGGGGGGATCTATTATGGTGTATTTGTTTGTATATATGTGCATACATGTTTATTGTGTGTGTTTGCTCTCTACTATTTGGAAACTTTGGCATTTATCCAAATTTAGCCTACCAAGAGGGCACCTGGCATCTGGGGCAAGAAACACTGAGGAAAATGGCGTCGGCTGATGCCTTTATACCCGAATAACTGCCGCAATGACGTCGGGTGAAGTGCGACACCAGCCGAAGCCAGACCCAGACTTTGGAATCCGGCCGACCGAAGGGCTGCCTGACGACAGGACAACCCATTTGTAAGGACTGCAGATGCATTCCTCTCGGACATCTACATTTATGGTAGGTACAAAACTGTACTTTTATCATATTGTTCACACTTATAAATAGACCAATTGGATGTTCTTCATGTTTCACTGTTGTAGTCATCACCTGTGAGTTATCCCTGCTGTGGTAGCCCTTGGCCAGCCCGAATACCAGAGTCAATGTTTTTCTGCATCAGCTGCAGTCGCCTGCAGTCTGATGTCAGGTCATCAGTGCTATAAAGCAAGGTAGCTGACGTCATTACATCAGTCCTTCTTGCCATGGAGCTCGTAGCAGAAGCAGTTCACACGAGTGCAGGTTGGTCGGTACTACAGTTTGAATTTCAGCTGAAAACGTATAAAGCTAAATACCCCATTGGGGACCCTTTTTTCTTGCACTAACTGATGTCCGAAAAAGTTAACAATTGTCTTTCCTGTGGAAAGCAGATCCCACACCGAGACTTCCATTCTTACTGCCTCACGTGTTTAGGCCCAGACCACGATGTCCCCCGTTGCCAGTTCTGTGCCCTCTTTAATGCGAGAACCATTCACCGTAGAGCTCTTATTGTAGACAGTTATTTTCATGTTCCATCTTAGCATTCCGATATGGCGTCCATTAGCCAACAATCCATGGACATTCCGAAAAAAATGCAGAGCTAAAGATAGAGACAGACCATGCAAGGCTAAGCCTTCTGACGACGATACCGCTAAGCAGGTCATCAGTTCTCTGGAATTCAGTGAGGTGCTTTCGCAGCCCCTGATGCCCGATTCGATATCTGTGCAGGCATCTACCAAGACCCTTTCGGAGTCTGGTATGCCGCAGAGATCTTCTTCGTCTTCAGTGCCTTTGGCTGTCTTTGCCTCGGTTGGGTCCAGAGCCGCGACGCAGGTACCAGCTTCCAAGGAGTCCTTTCGCACTACCGAATCTAGATAAAGACGTCTTCTCATCTGACTACAGTTTCTCTCAGACCGACAGATTCTTTCATGCCTATAAGCCAGGCCACCCCTAGAAAATCTGCTTCTAGCCACCATCTTGCTCCTGCTTCAACACCACAAGCACAAATGCTTAAAATGGCCGAGGATCTCATCTCCCTTATCCCGGGGTGGTCAGGCCACAACTTCTAAAAGAAAAAGGCACCCTTCTCCAGAAATTATGACAGAACAGGATTCTGAGGAATCTGACTATTCAAATTTTGAAGAGGAACAGCAACCTCAAACAGCTTATGAGGATTCAGATGCAGAGGAATCTATCCCTTCTGCTTCCCCTCCAGAGGACCTTTCCTTTGGGGAAACCCTTCACACCCTCAGGGAACATTTCCAGTGGGAATCTCAGGGCTTCCCCCAGTCTAAGAAAAGACTTAGAGAGTTTCTGGACCTGCCCCAGCACAGATCCCTGGCCATTCCCTCTATTTTAGAAGTGGTGGATGATGTTTTCCATGAATCCAGCTTAGCCCCTGATGCCCTCCCACCTGCTCCCAGTAAACCTGACAGGTGTTACAGAGTACTGGATTCTCACAAATACCCATACAAAATCCTGCTTCAGACCCAAAGGTTATTACATAGGGACCTAAAGGAACTAAGACTAGTTCTGCCAAGAATCCTATTCCTTCTGACAAGAACCCCAGAGCTCTGGACAGATGGGTACAAAAGTATACACATCTGCAACCTTAGCTATCAGAGCACTCACTTGTCAGTTTCATATGTTAAAATATCAGCAACACACTTTGGAACTATTAAAACAAAATATTTATATCTTTCCTGACTGTGCCAATTCAAAAGAGTTAGCAGATTTACTGCACTCTGCTTGTCAAGTGGCCAAACACTCATTACACTGTGGGTATGACACCCTAGAAGCCTCTAGCAGGGCAGCAGTGACAGGATCTTTCAATAGGAGACATGCATGGCTGAAGGAACAACCTTTCCCTGCTCATGTCAAGTTTAAACGTATTGATGCACCACTGGCTAAGGAGCGCTTGTTTGGAGGAAAAGCAGAGGAGGTGCTTAAAAAGATGGAAGACAAAGCAAAATCTATGCAAACAGTAAAAGATTTCTTTCAGGTTCAACCTCCCAGGTTCAGCAGGAACTTCCCCTCGAAGCACTAGTCCTTCCCTGCACCTAGCAGACAGGGCCAAAGTAAGCCCCGCAGGGACAGACCATCCAGGCCCCTATCCCAGGACCAGCAGGGAAGTAAACAATGGACCACTTCCACCTCGAAGGCAGGGAGTTCTAAACCACACTTCTATGGCAAAAATTCACAAAGACTCCCCCTCCCCCTCCCCCCTCTGCCCTCCCTTCACTCACCAAAAACTAGGAGGAAGGCTCTACCCCTTCAAAGAAAATTGTCTTTCTGTAACAAAGGACCAATGGGTCTTAAAGATCATTTTTCATGTTTTCAAATTCTCTTTCTGCGAACTCCCAATTCCAAGAGGGTACCCAGACTTACCTCCAAATCAGTGGGCAGAGGCATTGAAACTGGTTCAAACTCTCATATCCCAGGGGGCAGTAAAACCTGTCCCCCCCACCCCCCAGATCAAGCAGGCAAAGACTTTTATTCCAGACTATTCCGTGTT
This sequence comes from Protopterus annectens, assembly GCF_019279795.1. Classification (NCBI taxonomy): domain Eukaryota; kingdom Metazoa; phylum Chordata; order Ceratodontiformes; family Protopteridae; genus Protopterus; species Protopterus annectens. Next base: position 1,714,338,325 of record NC_056731.1, on the reverse strand, counting down.
CCCAGAAAAGAGGGCAGTTGGCGCCCCAACCTGGATATATCCATTCTGAACATCTCCCTGGTGGTCCTCAGATTCAAAATGCTTATTTTGCAGCAGCTGCTGCCTATGCTAACAAAAATGCCTGGCTAGTGACCATAGACTTAAAAGATGCCTACCTCCACATCCCCATAAGAGAGTCCTGCAGGAAATTCCTGCACTTCAGAGCAGGATCACAACACTTTCAGTTCTCTGCACTGCCTTTTGGCTTATCTATTGCACCCAGAGTATTCAGTAAATGCTTAGCCCCGGCCATAGCATTTTGCAGACAAAGAAACATTCAGATTTACCCTTAGCTGGATGACTGCCTAATTCAGGCAGAGTGCAAAGAAAAGCTGCTCCAGGCCCTTCTCTTTGTCAAATCCCTCCTAACTTCCCTAGAGTCCACCATCAATGAGAAGACATCAAAGCAAACCCCCACCAGGAAGATCATTTTCTTGGGAGCTCTGCTAGACACAGCTTCCCAAATGACCTTCCTATCCCCAGAAAAGCAGAGCTTCCTGCCCCTTTACTTTACCCAGCTGGTTTCCAGAAGTCACCTCAAAGTGAGGAAATTCCTGCAAGCCCTAGGATACATGGCATCTTGCATCCTTCTAATTCCTCTGGCCAGGCTTCGCATGAGAAAACTTCAGTGGTACCTAAAGAACCTTTGGTGCCAGAACTCTCAGTCTCTAGAGACCTCTTTCCCTCTGATCCCATGTATAAAGTCTGAGTTTCTCTAGTGGGCAGATGCCTGTGCCAAGAACAAGGGTCTTCCCTTCATCCTCTGACCTACGGGCCAGACCATCACCACCAACGCCTCAGACATTGCTTGGGGTGCTCACCTAGTAGGCAGATACACTCAAGGTCTTTGGGATGCCCAGCACCTTCATTTACACATCAGTCAGAAAGAAATGATGGCAGTACAAAAGGCTCTGACATCCTTCAAACCCCATCTCAGGCCAGGGGTCCTCCTTATAAAAACAGACAACACCACAGTAATGTGGTATATCAACAAACAGGGGGGGGGACTCAATCTTACCCTCTGTGCAGACTAGCCATGAACCTCTGGCTGACAGCAACCTCCATGGGTCTACACCTAATTGCCCAATACCTACCAGGGGTCAACAACACCTTGGCAGACCACCTAAGCAGAAACTTACTGGACCCCCATGAATGGCAGCTCTACAGGGAAATCTTTCTGCAAATCACTCACGAGTGGGGGACTCCGGAGGTGGATCTCTTTGCTTCGCACCTCAATCACCAGCTGCAAAAGTTCTGTACCAGGGAGTATCACCTCCTAGCATGGAAGTTGGATGCCTTGACCTTCCCCTGCAACTCCCTCTTTGTGTACACGTTCCCTCCTCTGCCTCTACTTCCCAAGGTACTGATCAAAATAAGGGAGGAGAGACCAAAGGTCATCCTCATTGCTCTACACTGGCCCAGTCAATGTGGAACAATGCTCCACATTGGCCAAGGCAGCATTGGTATCCCTTAATGTGCAGCCTGACCTTACAGCCCCCCAAGCAGCTTCCCCTGATCTCAGACCTCTTGACCCAGGTGAGGGGGGAGATATTGCACCCAGACTTGCAGACTCTCAATCTTTCAGCATGACTTATACCTCAAAAGCTGACAGAGTCCCTCTTAAGCAAACAGGTCCTAGACATTATCACAGAGGCCAGAAGGCCTAGCACCAGACAATCTTATGCAGGGAAATGGAAAAGATTCTGCTCCTGGAGCCAGTCCAGAGGGGCCAGTACCTCACATCCTTCCATCCCTCTTATCTTGGATTACCCAGATGAGTTGCTCAAAAGTGGCCTCTCCTTCTCTTCTATTAAAAAATCCAGGCTTCAGCCATTTTAGCCCATTACAATTCAGACCTACCCATCTTCTCTCATCCTTTGATTAAACAATTCCTCAGAGGGGCTTCTAATATCAAACCTCCCAGAAGGCCTCCCACGCCAGCCTGGGGCTTGAATTATGTTTTAGAAAAGCTAGCCTTACCTCCTTTCGAACCTGCTGCTTCAACAGAATTTAAATACCTCTCCTAGAAGAGTGCCTTCCTACTAGCTATCACCTCAGCCAGAAGAGTTTCAGAACTTCAGGCACTCATGGCTGTTGAACCCTTCATCATTTTCTATGCAGACAGTGTCTCCCTGAGGACTTAACCCCTCCTTTATGCCCAAGGTGGTATCTGATGTGACCCTCAACCAGGCCATACATCTACCCACCTTTATTCCCAACCCTCAAAACAAGGGGAAAAGATTTCTGCACTCGCTAGACATGCACATACAGCTCAGATACTATCTGGACTGTACTAAACTCTTCAGAAAAACAGACCAGCTGCTTTTCAGCTTTACCACAGGGGCAGAGAGGAAGCCCATTTCCAAGCAAACCGTTTCCAAATGAATATCGCACTGTATCCATTTCTTCTACACACTACATGGGAAACCACCCTCTAAGTCTATTCATACCCATTTCACTAGGGCAGTCTACACTTCCACAGCCTTCCTCAGAGGAGTCCCCACCAGGGACATCTTGGAAGCTGCCACCTGGACCTCTGTCCATACCTTTACAAAGCATTACCACCTACCTCTTTTTTTAAGTCTAGGGCAGGGTTTGCCTCTGCAGTTCTGCGGGGCTTGCTGACCCATGCCTAGAGCTCTAACCTATCCTTCCACCCCTCTCCTTAGCTTTGGGGATCCTCCCACAGTTGATGACTGCAACAGTGAAACAAGAAGTACATAGTATAATTGTGTACACATAAATGTAGACGTTCAAGTGTATTCACTGTTCACTGTTGGGAGTCCTGGTTTCCCTCCCTCCATCCCCCTTATATCCTCTTCCCCTAGGAGGACATAAGCTTCCCATGGTGACTTTTTGCCACCAGGGCCACTTTACCTTATTTCCTTTTGCTTCTGATGGGTTAGGGCAAGTAAAACTGATGTAGTGACGTTGGCTGCTTTGCTTTATAGCACTGACGACCTGACATCAGACTACAGGTAACTGCAGCCGACACAGAAAAATATTGACTCTGGTTATTTGGGCTGGCTGAGGGCTATCACAGCAGGGATAACCCACAGGTGATGACTGCAACAGTGAATACACTCGAACATCTACATTTATGGTAAGTGTACACAACTGTACTTTCCTGACTATGGTGGTCAGCTATTTGTAATCCGTGGAGTAGGTGATCAGCATACTGATTCTGTGTTGTTGGTTCATGCGGTTCCTCACTATTCTGCATAGATCAAGGTCATTTTATAGGTGTTCCCATGGAGGAGGATAATTCAGGTCCCTTGTTTTGCCTTGGATTATCTGATAGAAGATGCCTCTTATCAGTTTTTGGGTGTAACCTCTGGCTAGAAAGTCTTTTTCTAGGTCTGCAAGATTATTTAGAAAATCCCCCATTTCCTTGGATACCCTGGCCATCCTTAGTCCTTGAGCCTTGAGCATGTTGTTCTTGCATTTGAAAGAGTGCATACTGTCATGATGTAGCAGTAAATTCACCCTAGTGGTTTCTTGAAAAGATCATTAGTAAGTTCTTGCCCATTGTCTGCTTTGCTGATATGATGGTCTAAAAAGTTGATAGTTTTTTGACTGTGAAGTGTTGTAAATTTAACAAAGGTAGTCACTTGGTTTAGGTGGTTGTAAAACTCCTGTAGTTGAGTCTCATTTCCATTCCAAATGATAAAAATATCCTCAATGAAGCACAGGTAGCAGCTGGTGTGCATTGTTGTGGGGAATTTAAAATGTTTTCTTTCTCTCATTTCCCCAGTGTAGTCTTTGCTAAATTGAGGACCATAGTCACACCCATGGCTATGCCCCTGATTTGGTGGTTGAAGTTCTGGTTGAATTTAAAATAGTTGTTTTCTAGTATAAGTTCGAGGGGTCAGCCATAGGTTTTGGTTTCGTACAGAAGGGTAGAATGCTGTTCTCCATATGCTTCAGTAAGTGCGATAATGCAGGAGTCATGTGGTAATACTGTGTAGAGGGTTCCACGTTGATGGTGACCAGCCATGAATCTTGTGATATAAGAGCTTGCTTGATTTTTCTAAGAAAATCATTAGTATCCAACACAAAAGAAGGGTTCCTTTCAGCCAGGGATTTTAAATGTACTTCAGGGTATATTGATCTCAGTTCTGTTTTGCTTCTGCCACTGGAAATTACTGGTCTAAAGGGAGGGTCCATAAGGTTCCTGTGGGGCTTGAATATCCCAAAGAAATTTGGGAGGTGAGGGTGGTCTACTGTAAGGAATTCGAGTAAGTTGTTGCTTATCAGTCCTTCGTCATTTAGATCATTAAGTTGGGTCTTGATCCCTTCAAAAGCTGTGATGATGTTTCCAAGGTTGACTGCTTCATAATATCTCAGGTCATCAAGCATATCAGTGATTTATAAGTCACTGTGTCTGTCCCCAAAATTCCTCCTCCTTTGTCGGCTTTCATGAAACATCTAGTGGTGTCTTTACTAAGATTTCATAATACTGCTATTTCATCCCTCTTGAGATTGTAAAGTTTCCTCTTGCGTGGTCTATTTTGGACTTTCCTGAAGTCAGCTTCACATTTATTTCCAAAGCTAGTAATTGTTGGGTGCAGTGGAGGACAAACATTACTTGTATTCAAAATGAAACGCTGTACAACAATGGCCAATGAAGTAAAGTTCTCTTGGAGAATAGCTGGTGTGGTTAAATGATATAAAACTTAAAAGTGCAACATATATAGCAAAAAACTTGCATACATTTCCAGTACTTAAATTAAATGCACTTACAAGATATTCACGCTGTGAATGCAGTTATACCATAGCAAAATGATGGCTCCAAAGTATCCAGTCTTATGATGGCTTCAAAATATCGAATCTTTTTGGTCTGAAATACAAAGTATCCACACTGAAGATGTAGTAGCTGCTATGTGACTGTGATGAACTGTGATAACAGCTTAACCATTCTAACAGATCAAATAAAAGCTTCTAGCTTTAATGGAAGTTAAAATCCTTTTATTGTAGGAAAAGTTAAAATCTTCATGTCAAGTTAAAATCTTGATGTAGAATAAAACATTCTATATGTATTCCAAACGATAAGCGCTTTCGGTATCTTCTTCAGATCGTAGAGATTGGGACTGGAAGTTCCTTTTTATAGTGCTTGCTTCCTTTACTGTTGAGATAATCATTCAATCATCACACTGTCAATCAGCTGTTTAAACGTACCAATCCTCTTTCCTCTCAGCTGGGGGTGTTCCATTTCCTTTACCTTTTGCTTTTGAGGGGTGTGACCAGTCATGAATTATTAAGCCAGATACACCTCCATGTTAGCTGATAGTTGGTCTTCTAGGTTTTAGTATAGGTTTCAGTGGAATGATGTTATTCAAGCCTGGCTCAATATCAGCACGGAGGTTCACAATCCACTTACTCTCTCTGCATTCAGTAATATTTTCAATGTTGCCTTTCCTTATTCCACTATATACATTCTCTATCACCTTATAAGTGAAAGAAGGCTTTGACATTAAAGGTGTATTTCTTCTTTGTCCTTGGATGTTCAAATTCGTTATTACAGTCAATCAGTGGGCATGCTGTGCAGTGCAGCCACTTGTATAACCCCCAAAGTGATGTACATGGCTACCTGTAAACTATACCCTGCATTCTATGTAGGAAAAACTAATCAGATGTTTAAAAATTGCATTTTGAGACATCAAAGAGACATTACCAATAAAGATCCACATAATGCTTTAGCAACGCATGCTGAAAGAAATGTCTGTCATTCTTTCACTTATAATGTTAACCGTTCGCGACACCTTGGTCCAGAGCAAAAAGGACGGGAAGACGTTGTCTGCCTTCGGAGTCTGCTTCTCTGCTCCCCAGAGGTCCTTCTCCAAGAACGAAAAGGGACAGAAGAAGATGTGGTTCCGAAAGTCGCAACTGTCCCAGTCCGCTCCGGACCCCCAGTCCTTCCGCGGCAGAGGGGGACAGGGAAGACGCTGCCCTAGATGCAGAGGGGGCCCGAAGAACTTTGGGTCCAGAGAACCTTTCTCTGACCGGCCCACGCAACAGCCCTGAAGGGTTGCCCGACTGCTCCACTCTGGAGGCAGTTGGGGGGGGCGTTTCTCGAGGCACCTGGCAGCTTGGGAGTCCATCACGACATACCACTGGGTGCTTCGCATCATATCCAGAGGTTACCAGATCCCCTTCTCTTGCCCTCTTCTCTTCCCCAAGCACCTCCCCGATGTCCCACTCGATCAGAGGGAGGTCGCAGCTGCGGAAATCCAGCAGCTCCTAGAAAAAACAGCCATCCAACACGTCCCCCCAGACCAGCTTGGATCGGGTTATTACTCCAGGTTCTTTTTGGTGCCAAAAAAGACGGGGGACTTAAGACCAATCCTCAATCTCTCCCTCTTGAACCTGTCAGTAACCAAAGAAAAGTTCCGGATGGTCACTCTTCAATCCATTCTCCCCCTATTACGGGAGAATGATTGGATGTGCTCGATAGACCTCAAGGATGCGTACTACCACATTCTAATGGACAGACGATCCAGGAGGTTCCTCCGCTTCCGGCTAGGGGCCAGTCATTACCAATTCAGGGCTCTTCCCTTTGGTCTCACCTCAGCCCCCAGGGTGTTCACCAAAGTGTTAGCAGTGATAGTGGCCCACCTGAGACTCCAGGGAATTCAGGTTTTTCCGTACCTGGACGACTGGCTCCTGACCGCCTCAACAAGGCATCTACTCTGCACAGCCAGGAACTATTTTCTTCGCCTTGCTCCCTGGCTAGGGATCACAATAAATATGGACAAATCTGCTCTCACCCCGACTCAGGTCATAGATTTCATCAGGGCCAGGTTAAACACGATTAATCTTGTAGCCTTCTTAACTCCAGAGCGACTTCGAACCCTGAGGCTTCATGTGCGGGCCATCCTTCAATCTTCAGCTCCTCCTGCGGAATTGGTCCTGAGGGCTCTAGGCTCAATGGCAGCGGCAATCAATTTGTTGCCAATGGCATGTCTGAGCATGAGGGTCTTACAATGGACCCTCCAAGTCCAGTGGTCTTTTCATCACCACCCTCTGAGTCATCCCATTCCCCTCAGCAGGGCTTGCAAGAGGGCTCTCGTGTGGTGGCTGCAATCTCCGGACCTCCGCACGGGACGCCCCTTCTCTATGGCCCCTCCCCTTGCCACGGTGACCACGGACACCTCTCGCTTCGGGCAGGAATGTCCAAGGCTCGTGGAACGATACGGAGAGCTCCTTGCATATCAATGTCCTAGAGATGAGGGCAGTGCTGTTAGCGTTGCAAGCACTTCACGACCTTCTTCCTGTAGGGACAATTGCGATCCAGATGGACAACATGTCGGTTGTCTGGTACATCAACAAACAGGGGGGAACCAGGTCTTACCCACTCTGTCGAGAGGCCATGAGAGTGTGGGAATGGGCGATCTCCACCAACCGCTTCCTCATTGCAACGCACATTCCGGGACGGTCCAACATCCTGGTGGACGGACTCAGTCGCACCATCCTTTCCCCTTACGAGTGGTCCCTCAATCCACATGTAGCGAATCAGATTTTTGCCAAGTGGGGGCAGCCCTGTTGCGATCTTTTTGCCTCTCCCTCAAACACCAAATGCAACAGTTATTTTGCTTTAATTCCCCAAGTCAGGAAAGCCACGAGAGACGCTCTGGTGCATGCTTGGCCTCCCGGTCTGCTTTATGCTTATCCACCTCTCCCCCTGATGCTAAAGTTTCTACAGAAAGCCAGTCGGTTCTGGCCTCGTCAAACCTGGTTTCCTTACCTTTGGTCTCATCTGGTGAATCCTCCTTGGATTCTAGATCCCCTCCCGGATCTGATTTCCCACCCTCTGGGTCTTCCAATCCCGAACCTGGACAGCCTCAAGCTCACAGCTTGGCTGCTCCAGTTCCACTCCTAGCTAGGACTCCCGGCATCTCTTCCCCAGTCAAAGCTATTCTAGTAGCAGCCCACAAGCCTTCTACTAGGAAGATTTACAGTAGCAAATGGAAACGTTTCTCTATTTGGGCGGAACGTCAAAACTTGGATCCCTTCACAGCTCCTTTACCTGCTGTGTTAGACTTCTTATCAGGACTATTCGACCAGGGAGCTAGCTGTTCCACTGTCAAGGTGCAACTAGCAGCTATCTCTCACTCTCATGTTGGACAGGATCTGCATCCCTTGATCACTTCAAAACTGTGCAAGACCTCCGGTAAAGGAAGTGGTACCTCCGTGGGATTTGACATTAGTGCTTCAGGCTTTGACAGCTTCCCCCTTTGAGCCTGCAGCTTCAGTGGATCTCAAGTATTTGTCTTGGAAGACGGCCTTTCTCGTCGCCATCACCTCGGCTAGAAGAGTTTCTGAAATTCAAGCCCTTTGTGTGAAACCCCCATATCTAACCTTCCACAAGGATAGAGTTTACCTCAGGACCAGTCCCTCCTTTCTCACTAAGGTTGCTTCCGAATCGAATATCAGTCAGTCCATTAACCTGCCAGTTTTCTTTCCCAGTCAGTCCATTAACCTGCCAGTTTTCTTTCCTAATTACCAAAACAAAGGAGAATACAAACTACACTCTTTGGATGTGCATAGACAACTTCGATTCTGTATTCACAGGACATCTGGTCACAGGCAATCCGACCAGTTGTTCGTCTCCTTTGCCAAAATTAATTTGGGTAAATTGGTATCTAAAGTCACATTATCTTGATGGATCTCGCAATGCATTCTTTTGGCTTATGAAAGTTCTGGTAGGCCCTCACCTCAGGGAGTCCGTGCCCACTCTACCCGATCTATGTCTACCTCTGCTGCTTTTAGATCCAGGGTATCCTTAGATGATATTTGTTCGGCTGCCACTTGGGCCTCATCTCATACCTTTATCAACCATTATAATCTGGATATTATCTCCAGAGGGAGAGCATCCTTTGGCTCTACAGTGCTCCGGAACATCCTTCCATGATGGCCGCCCAAGGTTCAGGTGGCTGGGGACTCTGTCCCACAGGTTGCTGCACAAATGAAGTTAGCTACTTCAGATTAAGAAGTTATGTACTCACCATAACATTCCATCTGAGTAGATAAACTTCATTTGTCAGCAACCGTCCCCCCCCCTCCTTCCCCCTGACCTTCGATTGTTCACATTTGTTGTCTTCAGAGATAATCTTTGAAATTGATAAATCTGTAGCAGTTGCTGCTTGGGGGCAAACTTGATCTGAGGTCAGTCAGGGTTGGCAGGGGTTTATGGGTAGGGGAGGAGCTAGAAGCTCAGCTCTAAGCTGTTGAAAACTGCCGGCTCGGATCCGAAGTCAGATCCGATACCCACAGGTTGCTGACAAATGAAGTTTATCTACTCAGATGGAACGTTATGGTGAGTACATAACTTCTTATTTCTCGTTCATTGTGGCTTCATGATAATTCTCATTGGTTTGCAGGTTAAACTCCTTTGTAGGATTAGGTGGTTTCAGTATCTCCTTAAACCAAATATTATCTATCTTGGGGTGAACTCAAGTAAATCTGTTTGCCTCCTTTCAAAACAGACAACTAGAGAAATTCTGTTGCAGACATCCTTGCAGCCATGCTTGAAGGACAATTGCATTCTTGTTCCTTTGGACAGAAATGTTCCTTTATATGTTTCCACCCTTTCCTCTGACTCAGAAGGTATTTCTCAAAGTTCAGAGAGAAATGCCCAAGATCATTGTGGTGACATCCTATTAACCCATATAATTTTGGTTTTCCCTTTTAATGGCATTGGCCAAGGGCTATTACCACAAACTTCCTCATGCTTTTGATCTGCTCACACAGTCTTTGCAGCGATTGGTACACCCCAGTTTAGAGAAAATTCAGTTGACAGCCTGGATGATTCAATTTGACTCCATTTCACTATCTGTTTTATGAGAATGTGCAGCAGGTGTTAGAGGCCAGAAAACCTGCTACTATAGAATCACATTGTACTACAAAATGTTACATTTATAAATTGATGAGGTTTTCTAATGGGTGCCTAAATGGGAATAGGGAGTCCATTAAGGCTAATATCCCACCGTTCTTCAAATATTTATTTGATCTACTTCAGGATGGCTTTTTGTGTGTGTCCATTAAGGTGCATTTAACATCCATTTCTGCTTGTCTGCTTATGGATCCCCCTCTTTCTTTTGTTTTGATAAAATAGTTTATGAAAGAAGTGTTGCTTATGAGACCCCCTCACAAGCAAATTATTCCTTTGTGGGATCTTAGCTATGTTCTTAAAAAATGGACTTTGCCACCTTTCAAACCAGCAGCTCATACTAATCTCAAGTCCATAATGTGGAAACTGTTTTTCTTATTGCTCTGCAAGAACAGTTTTTGTGCTGCAAGCTCTCATAGTGGGACACTGTTACCTTGTTTTCCACAAGGATAGGGATGAGTTGAGCACTAATCCTTTCACACCGAAAGTGGTTTCAGACTTCACTCTTAATAAGTCTATCAATCTCCATGTTCCTTTCAGAACCTAAGAATTGGATAGAGAGGATTCTTCATACCTTGGATGTGCATTAGCAGCTCAGGTACTACCCTGACAGCAGAAAGCCCTTTAAGGAGACCAAAATGCTCGTTATTTCCTTCTATGAGGTGAAGAAAGGTTAATCTGTCTCTAAGCAAACCATTGCATGTTGGTTGTCCTCTAGTATTGTTTTTTTTTTTTTTACACCCCCCATGGCAAGGTGAATCAAGACAAGATAAAGGCACATTCCACTAAGACCTTTTCCTCTTCAGTATCATTTTGGAAGGGGGAGCACTCCAGAAGTAATTTATAGGCAACAAATAGGTATTTGGTCCATACTCTTATGAAGAACTACAAACTGAATGTTTTTAGATCCAGAATAAACTTCACTTGGACCATTCTCCAGGGCCTCCTGACCCTTATTCTTTCTCCTCCAAGGCTGGGTGAGCTACGGGAACTTACCAGAATGCCAGTAAGTTCGGTGTTTGTTGAACATAGTACAGTTGTATAAGCTCCACTTGCCTGTAGCAGTAGATGTTTATAGAACTACACTGCTTGAATGGCAGCACCCTCACACCATCCCTCTTTACTTGGATGCATATAGTTTTTTTGTTGGTGGTTTCTGCTGATTGAGCTGAAAACACAGTTTTGAGTGTCAAGTCCTTCAGAGCTTTCCTGCCACAGAAGGGAGTGCTCCTGTGCGGGCTTTCGAGGATCAAAGGTCAGGTTGTGCTATTCCTTTGCTAGGCAGATAAGTTCTTTTGGGAGAAAATCTTCCCCAATTAAAAATTATTGTTTTATTTTACTTTCTTGTTTAGAAAAGTTAGCATTTTTCTAGGTGTATGTGTTTTAACAGACTGTCATTAGACTTAATTGCACTTTTGGACAGCAGAACATTTTTTCTTGTTAGTTTTAAATGTACTTAAAAGTTGTTCTCAGGCATTTAATTGGTGGCTCCATCTATAAGGTGTAATTACCAGTTATGCAGGCTGTATAATAGTTCCTTTTGATAAGCGCACTGTCAGTATTAAATTTAATGGCTCTGTTATTTTAGGATATTGAAAGACCGTTTAATTTGTGCTTTGTATGTAATGCTTATTTAATTGCTGCATTTATTTTAATAATGCCTTATCAAACAATGTTAACACTGTATGGCCCTGTTTCCATGTGATATCTGAGAAGCAGGTTAAACGTGCTTTTTAATTGTTGCATATACTGTTACTATTTTACTGTATGTGGTGCTATTTCTGAGGTAACAAATGTGTTATGTCTACCTGATGCTGATTTCTGCCTGCTCTGTTTAAAAGTATAACTATAAGTATAGTGAATGGTGTTGGGTACCTGTTGCATTACTATTTATATTGCTCTATCTCACTGCTGTGTATACATCTTCCTAATTACTCTTTGGAAACGGTGTCAGGTCGTGCCTACTGCTGTACTGTCTTCTATATACTATATCTAGCTACTAATCTCCCTAGCTTCCTGCCTATCTAGCCTAATGCATATTCAATCTAGCCTGCTGTTTCTCCTTCTACGACTTGCAACTGTTTTCCTATGATTTGTTTTCTCTGCTTGCCTTTACTCAGATGTGTCCTTTTTGTTTTCCAGTCTTCTACCCCGGGTCCTTCACTCTGACTCTTGCCAAAAATAGTGTATCTTACCTGGGTATCTTCATATTATTAAGAACCGAAGAAGCCTAACGTGCTCCACTTGCCCTCGGTGCGGTTTATCCCCAAGTATTTAAGACACAGTGTATATAGCCCTATACCAGACATTTTTTGTTATACAGTTTAATGGTGTGTTCTCTTCACCAGTGTATGTACTGCTTGTGAATAAGCTGCCGACCGCAGCCTGCGTGCCCTGTAGCCCCCCTAAGTACTTTTATGTGTTTTTTCTCTCCCTCTCCAATACTTTATCAGGGTTTCTTAATAAAGCCTCCTTCCCAGTCTTGCTTTTCCTCCTGTCGCTACTAGGTGGCACTATTATCCTAGTAACTTGCTATCTCTCTAAATAGTTTATTTCTCCCTCTTATCTCTACTGTACCTGTATCTTACATACTAACTGCCTGGGCCTTTTTTCCTTACCTTTCTCCTTCCCAGGCATACTCCGTATCTTTTTCTCCTGCCTAAAACTCTTTTTCCCCATCCTCTCTTTTTTTTCACTCTGTACTTACCTTTTTCCATTCTCTACTGCTGTCCAGTTTGCTTACAGATAGTTTTCCCTGTAGCTGTTTATCCCTTTGGCTGTTCCTGCTCCATTCACCCTGGGGGCTCACTCTGCTCCCTTCCCTACTCCCCAATTCCCACCCACCCCCAGGGGTTCTAACCTTATACCTCACAAGTCACACCTCTTCCCAAATACATCATATCCCTCTCCTTTGCTTATTAACCTTGTTTACACCCCCAAACTCTTTACTACTACTTCTTATTTTGCTAATACACCATACATAACTACTTCCCTTCCTCTGTCCTAACCTACACTCTATTACACCTATATTACTCTTCCCTACTCCTATTACTATTACTTTCTCTAAAACCATCCTTCTAACTACGGCCATACCACCTATATCTACATTCCTACCACTATTACTTCTATGTACTACCCTCCCTTTCCTATCTGTATCCTACATACTAACTGCCTATGAACATCTCATATTCAGTGACTTTCAACATCCTTTCCAGTATACTTTACTTACTACTCATGTAACCCCCTACAACCACATTAATATCACAGCAACTTCTATCTACTTACTTCCAAAGTATCACAGACTAGGCCACATTACTTATCCCAAATACAATAAATCCCTAAACATCTACTCTAAAACTTGACAGTTCACACATAGACCGAAACATTATCTCCTATTAGGTGGAGACTTTCACCCCAACCCTGGTCCCTACAACACAGATAACTCCAATCCCCAAACACTCATTCCATCCACCTCTTACAACCCAGTTGACTCTCTCCTTATAGCTCATCGTAATATTCATAGTATTAACAATAAATTACCCCATCTGCATGCTCTCTTAGATGTCCATTCCTTTGACATCCTATGTCTTACTGAAACATGGCTTAAACCATCTACAAAGGACAATGAAATCACCCCGCCTGGATACAATATATTAAGACTAGACCGTAAAACCAAAAAGGGTGGAGGAGTAGCCATTCTTTATAAGTCATGGCTACACATCACTTCTTTCAATGTGCTGCTCCCTACTGACAGTAATGCTGAAATCCTTTCTGCTAAACCTCAAATAAACACCTATAAATCCATCTATTTAATTTTCTCCTACATCCCTCCAGGAAACAACATTAATACTCTTGAAAATTTACTTAGCTGCCTCTCCACTTACCTACCTTAAGAAACAATAGTGCTGGGTGACTTTAATATAGACTGGACTACTTGTAGCTCACCCAAGCCTACTACCCATATTAACCTTTACCATTTCTCCCAAATCATTACCTGCCCTACTAGAATCAATAAACCCAACAACATAGAAAGCACCCTAGACTGGATCCTAGTTAACAATCACCCTCTATATATAAAACAGGTACTCTTCCCGATGCCCTTAGTGACCATTCACTAACCTATGTCATCAGACAAAGACTCAACATCCCCAACTCTAATTTCTTTAGGACTACTCAATCCAATAAAAATTTAAGCTTTGAATGCTTCCAGTCTGAACTTAAAGCTTGTGACTGGTCACCACTGAAACACCTCCAGCTAGAGGAGGCAGTTTCATACTTCAACAGTAAATTCTTACAAATTCTAGACTATCATGCCCCCTTATGCACTATCAGAATTAGGACTAAAGCTGCTCCATGGCTTACTAATGAAACCAGATTGAAAATGTCACTCTCAGATACAAAATCTGGGCCAATTGGTGAATTTCTAAAAACCCAACAGATCATCTAGAATTTAAACAATTGAGAAATGTAGCTAAAAGTTCTATAATGATTGACAAAAAACTTCTACTTTCAGCTCCAGCAGACCCACAAACATAAACCACAAAAATTCTGGTCAGGCATAAACAAACTCCTACACCCAGGTAACACCAAAACACCAACCCCATCAGATACCACCAATAACAATCCTAAGCATATTGACAATGCCTTTAATACCTTCTTTACTGAAGCTATCCAGTCACTAGCAAACTCTCTACCCCCTGTTAAACCTTGTCTGTCATCCACCTCATCTAGCTTAACTACCATCATTCCACCTACAACCAGTCCCTACATCCCTCATTTGCACACTTCTTCTAAAACTAAAGCCGTGCACCCCTTCAGCAGACCGCCTACCAGCCAAATACCTGCAAAAAGCAGCCAAAGTTATAGCCTATCCCATTTCTATCCTAATAAATAGAACAGTTTCTGAAGGAACTATCCCATCTATCTGGAAAATCTCCCATATCATCCCTTTACATAAGGGTGAGAACTCCATTGACCTTTCCAACTTTCGACCAATTGCTTTACTCTCTCCCTTAGCAAAAATAATGGAAAAATGTATCCACCAACAACTACTCAACCACTTTCTCCAAAATAACTTACTAGCTACCTGTCAGCATGGATTTCGGCCATTCCATAGTACCACCTCTGTCCTTTTATCCTTTTCTGGCTGCATCAACAAAAATCGTAATAACAACACTCTTATCTTCTGCTCTTTTCACTGACCTCTCAAAAGCTTTTGATATGGTTAATCATCAGCTTCTTATTAATCTACTTAAATCTCTCTCTTGATTCACTAGCACTAAAATGGTTCTATTCATACCTGGAGAACTGTCAACAAGCTTTGCTATGGGATCACACACTTTCCACAAATCTTCCTGTCTCCCTAGGTGTCCCGCAAGGCTCTATTTTGGGCCCCCTGCTATTCTCAATTTTCATTAATGACCTCAACTTAACTATTCCTCAAGCTACCTGCATACAAAATGCAGATGATTCAACATTAATATGCTCCACTATTTCCTTAACTGAACTCCAATCCCTCACCCAAAAGGTACAGAATATTGTGGAAGATTTGGTTCCTACAGTGCTGCCTACTCCTGAACCCCAAAAACCCCCCAAATTACTGCTCTTTAACCCTACAAAAAAGTCCACACAAATAGACTTCACACTGTTATCCAGTAATGGTACTGCTATATCACCTGACCCAACTACCAAACTGTTAGGAGTAACAATTGATGTTCTTCGTGTTTCACTGTTGCAGTCATTACATTTGGGTAATCTGCTGGCAGGTTGCCCTCAGTTGGCCTGAATTCCAAAGTCTTGGGTCCTGCGTCGGTTGCTGTCTTCTCTTCTATGACGTCAGGTCATCAGGGGTATAAAACATGCAGCCGACGCCATTTTCTTTAGTCTTTCTTGCTGCACGGTGCCTGAAGCAGAAGCATTTCGCAAGTGCCGGTCAGCCGACTACTGAAATATTCGAGTTTGAGTTTCAGAACCGAAGTCTTCACTAAAGCTAAGTACCCCATTGGGGAAACTTTTTTCTTGCTCCATACCAATGTCAGAAAAAGTTAATAATTGTATTACTTGTGGGAAGCAAATACCTCATAAGGATTTCCATTTATACTGTATTCCTTGCTTAGGCCCTGATCACAATCTGCCTGGCTGTCGGTTTTGTGCTAGATTTAACCAACGCACTATTAAGCGTCGGTATATTTTTGCCTCAAAGTATTTTGGAAACAGATTTAATTACCCAGAAATTTCATCGGATAGCAATCCGACTACCGGAGTACATAAAGAACGCAAAGAAAAGGACAGAGAAAGGCAGTCGAGATCCAAAACGGACGACAAAGCTTCTTCTAAGCCAGTCGCCGGTTCGCCGGTACTCAGTGAGGCGCTTTCGCAGCCCCTGATACTCGCTACCTTCGAGTAGCAGGCCTCCACCGACACCCATGTGGAATCCGGCAAGCCACAAGATACTCAAGGTATTGGACTGACGGATATATCTCCCTCGGATGGGTCTGGAGCCGCTGAGCAGGCACCGGCTTCTGAGGGTGTATTCAGACCTCAACATTTGTATATCAAACCAACGACAGCTGCAAAACCAAAGACAAAAGCAATTTCTAAAACTATAAAAACGACGCATGAGCCATGTGCACAGGCCTCTATGCCTAACAAACAGATGATCAAAATGGCTGAAGACGTTATTACCTTGATCAGGAGTATCCATCCCCCTCCAGATAAGAGGCCTAGGCAAGACACTGATTATGAATCTTCAGATCAGGTTTCTATTTCTTCTGATTCCTCTTCTGATCAGGAATTATCTATACCTCCCTATGAGGATTCTGATGCAGAGGAGTCTATACCATCTGCATCTCCTCCTGAGGATTACTCATTTGGAGAAACCTTGCATACTTTGAGGGAGCATTTTCACTGGGAGAGTCAAGATTTCTCAGAATCAAAAAAGAGGCTCAGGGATTTCCTTCTTCTCCCTCAGCACAGGCCTTTAGCCATTCCCCCTGTTTTAGACATTGTGGATGATGTGTTATCGGAGTCAAGCTTGACCCCTGACTCCTTGCCTCCGGCTCCCAGTAAGCCTGACAGATATTACAGGGTCTCTGACTCACATTAATTTTTATTTAGAAACCCTGCTGCTGATCCTGAAACTATTTCACAGGGTCCAAAGGGAGTTAAGGCCTCAACAGCAAAAAATCCTACCCCCTCTGACAGAGATTCAAGGGCATTGGACAGATGGGGAAAAAAGGTTTATACATCTGCAGCCTTGGCAATCAGGGCCTTAAACTGTCAATTTCATATGCTTAAGTATCAACAACATGTTATGGGATTGCTGAAACAGAAAATGATGTTGATTTCTGAATGTGCAGAAAATAAAGAATTGCAGGAATTATTGCATGCAGCTGAACAAGTTGGA
This sequence comes from Protopterus annectens, assembly GCF_019279795.1. Taxonomy (NCBI): domain Eukaryota; kingdom Metazoa; phylum Chordata; order Ceratodontiformes; family Protopteridae; genus Protopterus; species Protopterus annectens. The sequence continues at coordinate 1,714,320,992 of NC_056731.1, read as the reverse complement.
AAACATACTTTGCCATGTGGTTTTGACTCCTTAGGTTTCTTTCCTGCAGAGCCGCAGTTACTGGTCTGTGATTAGGAGGCATGCCTGGCTAAAGGAGCAAACTTTGCCTGATCATGTTAAAGCTAAATTGCTAGATGCACCTTTACAGCATGATACTCTGTTTGGTGTTAAGGCAGAAGAGGTTTTAAAGAAAATGGAAGACAAAACTAAGTCTATGCAAACTGTTAAAGACTTCTTACAAGTGCAGCCACCAAGATTCAGTAGACACTGGCCTACAAAATTTTGGTCTTTTCCTGTGTCAGACAGAGCTCAAAGGGGCAAATCCAGACGCCCTAAGGGTTCCAGATACCAGGCGCAAGATTCATGCAGGCCAAAGCAATGGGGTGCTTCTACTTCCAAATCAGGAGGAGATAAAGTGCAAACCTACAGAAAACAGTCCCAATGACTTCCCTCTGCCTACACCAAGCACTTATCTTTTGGCAGCACCCTTAGGGGGAAAATTAGCGCTTTTTGCTCAAAATTGGCAGTTAATAACCCAGGACAAGTGGGTACTAAACATAGTATCACAGGGATACAGATTCCATTTCCACACTCTGCCAGTGGCAAACGGTTGGCCGGATCTGCCAAAAAATCAATGGGCAGAGGCACAGAAACAGGTTATGTCCCTCATGGATATGGGGGCCATTCAGTCAGTACCAGAACAGGAAAAAGGACAAGGTTTTTACTCAAGACTGTTCTTGGTACCCAGAAAGGACAAGGCCTGGCGGCCAATACTGGATTTATAGATTTTGAACACATACCTGGACATTCCAAAATTCAAAATGCTGACTTTGCAGCAGCTTCTGCCCATGCTGGGCAAGAATGCTTGGCTGGTGACATTAGACGTAAAAGAGGCATACCTGCATGTCCCAGTAAGACAACCGTGCGGAAGATACCTCAGATTCAAGGCTGGCTTAATGCATTACCAATTCCCTGCACTGCCCTTTGGCTTATCTACTGTGCCCTGGGTCCTGGCACCAATAATTGCATTTTGCAGACACAGAAGTATACAAATATATCCTTACTTGGACGACTATCTCATTCAAGCAGAAAACTAGGACATTCTTCTTCGACACCTGGCGTTTGTGAAAAGGCTTCTAACATGCCTAGGGTACACAATAAATGAAAAGAAATCACAACTGGTACCCTCTCAAAAGATAACATTCCTGGGTGCAAGCTTGAATACAACTACCCAGATGGCTTACCTCACGCCAGACAAGCAAAGTCAACTGACTACTTACTTCAAACTGATGGCAACAAAAACCCAGTTATCTACAAGACAAATTCTGCAGGCTTTGGGCTTCATGGCATCCTGCATCCTATTGATTCCATATGCAAGACTGCATATGAGGAAACTTCAGTGGTACCTAAAAAGTTTATGGAGTCAACATTCTCACAGTCTGGAAACAATGATTCCTCTCATTCCCTGCCTACATCAGGAGTTTCTATGGTGGGCAAAGGCATGTCACCAAAACATGGGACAGCCCTTCACTCTACCCCCTGCCAGCCAGACCTTAACAACAGATGCATCAGATTATGCCTGGGGGGCCCACATGGCAGGAAGATGCATTCAGGACATATGGACCCCAAAACAAATGCATCTACATATCAACCAGAAAGAGATGCTAGCTGTTCAAAATGCCTTAACAGCCTTCAAGGACTTACTTCATCCAGGACAACTACTGATAAAGATGGACAACACCACGGTCATGTGGTATATAAACAAGCAAGGGGGCACACACTCATACCCCCTTTGCAGATTAGCCATGGCACTGTGGGACACAGCTTTGACCTACCAAATACATCTTCAAGCTCAATTCTTGCCAGGAAAGCAAAACACTCTGGCAGACGATTTAAGCAGAAACCTTATGGATCCTCACGAGTGGAAACTAAATCCAAAAGTCTTCAGCATGATAACAGAGAAATGGGGGAGCCCAGACATAGATCTATTTGCCTCTCCTCAAAATTATCAATTGAAAAGATTCTGCACAAGGACTTATCACAGACAAGCATGGAAAGTGGACGCCTTATCCTTCAGTTGGGAAAAACCTACCAGTTTACGCCTTTCCTCCTCTGCCTCTTCTTCCCAAGGTCCTCCTAAAAGTCAGACAAGGGAAACCAAAGATGATACTAATTGCCCCAGACTGGCCCCGCCAATACTGGTACCCAATCCTAAGGAACTTGTCTCAATACCCAGCTTGGACCTTACCTCAAAGACCTCAACTACTGTCCCAGCAAAACAATCAGATCATGCACAATCAACTCTGAACCTGGCAGCATGGCTGATCATGTAGTTATTCAAACACCACCTCTCAGTAAAGTTGTGATGGATGTCATTTTAGAAGCCAGAAGGCCTAATACTAGAAAATCTTATGCTGATAAATGGAAGAGATTCTGTGCTTGGAATCAAGCACAAGGAACTGATACAGCAGAACCAAATATTCCTCAGATATTACAATACTTAACTGAGATGCTTGACAAAGGCCTATCTTTCTCATCAATTAAAATCCATGCCTCTGCCATTTCGGCTCATTACAATACAGAGCCACCTATCTTTTCTAATCCTTTACTAAAGCAGTATCTTAGAGAAGCCAAAAATGTAAGGCCTCCTAGAAGATCACCATCACTTGCATGGGACCTCAATTATGTGTTGGAAAAGCTCACTCTGCCTGCATTTGAACCAGTTGCTACCGCTGATATAAAGTTCTTATCATGGAAAACAGCTCTGCTACTAGCAATTACTTCAGCAAGAAGAGTTTCAGAGCTACAGGCCCTCTTGGCTGTAGAGCCTTTTATCATATTTTATCCAGACAGGGTGTCTCTGAGGACAAATCCTACATTTATGCCTAAGGTGGTTTCCAGTGTGGCTTTTAACCAAACAATTCATCTGCCAACCTTTTATTCAAATCCGCAGAACAAGGTGGAGAGTATTCTGCATTCCTTGGACATACACAGACAGCTAAGATTCTACTTGAGCAGGACTAAAGCTCTAAGAAAAACTGAGCAATTACTAGTGACATATGCTGCAGGATCAGAAGGAAAGGCTATTTCAAAGCAGACAGTTTCAAAGTGGATAAGCCACTGCATCCATTTCTGCTACTTACACCATGGTAAACCTGTGCTCAAGGGCATTAGGTCTCATTCCAACAGAGCTGCAGCTACTTCAGTAGCCTTTCTCAGAGGAGTACCAACCAAAGACATTCTAGTGGTTGCTATTTGGAGTTCTGTTCACACCTTTACAAAGCATTATCATTTGCCTCTCTAAGTCCAGGGCAGGCTTTGCCACTGCAGTTCTGCGGAGCCTTATAGCCGCACCTAATGCTGTTTAGCTCCAGCCTCCCAACCATAGCTTTGGGATTCTACCCAAATGTAATGACTGCAGCAGTGAGACACGAAGAACATAGTATAGTTGTGTACACTTACCATAAATGTAGCTGTTTGAGTGTATTCACTGTTGCAGTCCAGGTTACCCTCCCGCCATCCCCCTGTCATTCTGGAGTTTATCTTTCCTTCTCTATCTTCTACAACCTGTGTGGTGCATTTGCTTGTAGATGAAGGTAAAGTTTATACTGATGCACATATATATACATATATATATATATATATATATATATATATTTTTGCTACCTTTTTGGGGGCACCTGACATCTGGGGCAAGAAAAACTAAAGAAAATGGCGTCGGCTGCATGTTTTATACCCCTGATGACCTGACGTCATGGAAGAGGAGACAGCAACTGATGCAGGACCGGAATTCAGGCCAACTGAGGGCAACCTGTCAGCAGATTACCCAAATGTAATGACTGCAACAGTGAATACACTCGAACATCTACATTTATGGTAAGTGTACACAACTGTACTATAATAACCTCATCTTTGACACACACATAAACAACACAGTAAAATCAGTGAACAGAAAGCTAGGCTCACTTTATAGGATTAAATCCTTCCTTACCCCTACAGCTAGAACTACTATTGCCCACACCCATCATATCTCTACCCTCCTCTATGCCTCTCCAATCTATACCAATCTTTCCAAAAGTAACCTCAACAAACTTACAAACTCATACAACAACTTTGCCAGATTTGCCACAAGTTCTCCATTTAGAACCCACCATTGTCATAATCTAAAACAACTGGCTTGACTGAAATTCTATAATCAACTTCTCTTTTACCAGCTTACTATCACACAAAAGATCCTCCATCTTCCTAGTAACACACCTATACTTACTAGCCTGGTTACCCCCTACATAAGTCTATTTACCCTATGCTCAGCAAATAAATTGCAAGTATCTATACATAAGTCCCACAGTAAAGCTGGGGACTCTCTGTTTTCCAACTCCATGGGGAAAACCGGGAACCTTCTCCCAAAAGAACTCTCATCTCTGTTCTCTACACCACTCTTCAAGAAGCAACTTAAAGAATACTTTAAAAATAACTGGCTATGTCCATGCACTAACCCAGATTAATCAATTCATCCTTCATACTTTGTCTAGCTTATCTCACTACTGCGTTTGCTATGCACTCCTTCCTACTAACCTCTGAACGAATGTATTTTGCTATCAGGTAACAAAGTTATGTACTAGCTAGAGTATCATAGAAGGTACTATAGTAGTTTGTCCTTTCCTAGCATACTCATTATTGAATAGTATGTATTTGTCTATACCTCTTGTTTATATTATTTCTCCATTTGTCTTGTAAACTTTTGTTTGATTTATTGATGGTTACCTATCATCTAAATAATTTGTATTGCCTTGCTTTAAATGCATATTGTATCTATATGCCTAGTAACTGTTAGTGGAGCTTTTCTTCCCGAGCCTGTACTGAAAATGGACATGCATCCAGTTGGACTAACCCGGCCAACAAATGTAAAAATAAATAAAAAATAAAAATTATTGAAAACCTCTTTGTTTTTTTTTTTGTTTGTTTGTTTTTTGAGAAAGTGTGTATTTTACTTTTGGGGGCTGGCAAAGTGTATTAAAGTGGGGTTTTTTTTGGTGCTTTTCTGGGAAAAAGTGACTTTTAACAACTTTAAAGTTTTAAAAGTAAAAAAATGGAAAATGGGGAATATACCAAAGAACCAGTAAATCACAATTTCCCCAATGGTACAGGATCCAATGAAGGCTGTCCCACAAAATGATGGTCCACAAGTAATCCAAAAAACGTACAAGATTAGGTAGTGCGTATAAGGTTTATTAGCGATACAGAAGAATTTAAAAATTCGCTTTCATTTCCAACACGGGAAACTTCATCAGAATAAAATGCCTTTGTGCTGACCAACTTTTTATACCTTAATTAATTGGTTTAATTCAACAACTTAATTAAGCAACTGCATTTAAAGAAACAAAACAATAATTTTTACATATACGTGTTTTCATGGAACACAAGTGTTACAAAGTATACAACGACAAAAAGTTTTTATGTATTTAAAATTGATAATAAAAAAGACATTTCATAGTAGTTGTCTATTGAGTCAAATATATATAATATTGTATAATATACGAAATGTGTAAATCTATGTTGATCAAACTTTCTATACATCAATCTGATATGTGAGTATCTAAAAAATTGTATAAATAATATAAAACTGTCCATACTCCATGAAAATAAATGTTGATGGAACGGAGTATGTTATTCAATAAATAAATAATCAAATAATAAAATCATTTTTTGTATTTAATAAATGTCTTAAAATGCATATGATAAACATTGTTAAAATTATATATTTCATTTTGTTTTACTTCTTTGTATTTTTGTTTTTGCTTTGTTTTATTCTGTTTGCCCTAAGTTTTAGGGCAGGTAAAAGGGACACATGGTCATTCATCCCTGGGGGTGTATTGGAGTCCAATGTCAGTTGCCAAATCAATTCCCTATAACTGAGTTGGTTTTCCCAATCCCCCGCTCTGTTATTCCTGGGTACTGTTTCCAAAATCCAAAACTTAAAGTAAGCTCCCTTACAAGAAAGTGTATGGCGGTAAAGGGCATTAGTCTCCTTCTTCTTTTTTACATCGTACATGTGTTCGTAGATTCTCTGCCGCAGATGTCTTTCTGTTTTACCCACATAGTGTCCCCAACATGAGGTACAATAAGCCAAATATACTACCCCAGTAGTGTAGCATGTACAGTATTGTTTCCCTTTGAACTTAATGGGAATGGTTGGTAACTGTAGATGTTAAGTTGTCAATCTCGCCTTCATTCTTGCTTGATGGGTTCGGAGCCGATCCCTCGGCTCCGACTCGGCACTTGCTAAGCTCGAGAGTCACTTTTACCAGCTCGAGGCAGCCCCATATCCCATGATGCAAGGCGGTAAGTACCCAGATCTCGTTTGCCGCTTCGCTTATGAGGTCCTCCTTTTACCAGCTCCTGGTAAGTGATTCTCTTTTTGGATATTTAAGCCCCTTTTTCTTAAAAAAACCTTAATTATTGGTTATTAGTTAATTTTTTACCTTTTGTGACAGAAAATCCCTGTCTTTTCTAATTTATTTTAGTCAAATTTACCCATCCCATCCCCCCCCTGTTAGGGTGTGTGTGTTGTTTATAGAAATACCTTTTGGTATTTTATTTAAGTTAATTTTGACTGGTGTGTGTGTGTGTTTGTGTAAAGCACCATGTCAAAGGAGAGGGTCTCAGGTTTTAAGAAGTGTGACTCGTGCTGTCAGAAGATGTCTCTGACAGACGGTCACACTTCTTGCCTGTATTGCCTGGGCCCTCTTCACCTGCAGGACTCCTGTGCTATTTGTCATTCCTTCAGCCAGAGAGTCCTGCAGGAAAGACGTAATAAACTGATCCTTAGGGGCCTTCTTAAGCCGGAGGGCTCTCCGGCTAAGTCGGCTCCATCCAAATCAGTTAAATCTTCCAAGGCCCAGGCTTCTGTGTCTAAGCCTGCGGCCTCGGCTCCGACTCGTACCGAGTCGAGATCGGCTCCGGCTGGAGCCGATTCTGGCTTAACAAAGCCTTCGGCACCGATGGCTATCGGTGCCGAATCTGTATTGACCACTTCGATGTCGGCTCCGATCGGTTCCGACACCCATGTGGCACAGGCATCGGTGTCGGCTCCGATCGGCTCCGACACCGTTACTTTGGTGGCTGTATCGGCTCCGGCTGGAGCCGATACATCGAGGCTTCCTGTCGGCTCCGAGAGGTCGGCTCCGACAGGATCTATAGTATCGGCTCCGATGGCTCATTCCAGGAAGAGGTCGAGGTCTCCTTCCTTGGAGCCGATACTTTCGGCTCGGCTTCACCTCTTCTATCGAACGGAGCCATCGGAGCCGATCTTCAAGGTCATCCAGGTTGTCAGATCATGACCTAGAGAGAGTGGTCAGTAGATTACTTAAGTCACAGGTACTGGCCCAAATGTTACATAGTCCATCTCAACAGACGACTGTTGGTCCACACCCGTTACAGTTCCTCCTTCAACTCTACCCCAGAGCTTGGAGTTGGAGTCTTCGAGAATGGTTACTGCTACGGCTGGAGGACGGATACCCCCTTCTGTTCCTTCAGCCTCTACTCTTATCTCCTCTTGAGACCTTCCTTAGAGGGATTCGTGGTCGGGCTTCCATGGTCTCCTCCGAGGGGTGAGTGGCATCGGACCCTTGTCCGAGCCCGCTCTTCCCTTGGAGCCTCGGCCTTGGTGAGCTCGGCTCCGACATCTGCCTCGGAGACTTCCCTTCGGTGGTCCCTGGAGTTCCTAGCTCTTGGAGCGGGTTCTCTCGGACCTGCCTGGGAGGAGCATTCGAGGTGATGAAGAGTGTACTGGCCACTGGTATCAGTCAGCAGTCTGTTCCCGTAGCTCCTCCCTCTATAGTACCTGTTGACATCTCTGCCACTTCTCTTGCTACAGGACCCAGAGATCCTCCGCCTCAGGTTTCCCCATTGGGAATTTCCCCTCTTCCGAGGATTCTCCTGATGTTTCGGGAGATCCTCCTAGGAAGAGGACTTGTAAGAGGAAGCATGTAGACTCCCGAGTCTGTCACTGGATACTGACTTTGATGAGTCAGAGGGATCCCCTAGATCCCCCGCTGAGGATGTCTCCTTCTCAGACATCCTAGAACTTCTGAAACAGAGGGGAAACTGGCCCACCAACAATCCCTCTGAGGATGAGTCAGTATACCTAGAGGCGTTTGGATCTCGGCCCTCCACCTCCTGGGTGTCTCCGCCTTCGACCCCTTATGGAGGTTATTGCACGAAAGGGGTGGGCGGCTCCTGACTCTGGAGAGCCAGTCCCTAGGAGGCCTTCAAAATTTATCACTGCCAGGGGTGACAAAGAGTTCCTTACTAAGGGTGACCCCGCTGATGCCATGGTGGTGGCTGCGGCCACCAAAAGGAACTTGCAGATCCTTCCGTGCCCGTCCATCCTCCTAATAAGGACTCTAGGACCATGGATAGGTACGGTAAGCGGATGTTTTCCTCAGCGACCTTTGCTATGCGTCGCTGAATTACCTATGTCACTTCACCAGACTCCAGAGGGATATCCTGAAGGAGCTGGGAGAAGTAGTTCAGGATCCTACAGCTGCAGGGGCTCAAGAAAAAATTGCTTCGCAGCTAGGAACCCTCAATTCCATTGCAAACTCCTCCATGCGGCTAATATCTTATGCTGCGGATGGAGTGAGTAGAGCCGCAGGTACAGGTGTGGCTCTTAGACGCCAAGCCTGGATGCGGCTATGTGATTTTGCGGATCCCTTTAAGGCGTCCTTCACAAATTCTCCCTTTGATGGGTCAGCTTTGTTTGGCCCTCAGGTGAAGGAAACCTTGACCAGGTGCGAGCAGGACGGCAAGACTCTTTCTGCTGTTGGAGTCCGTTTTCCACCCCTTCTAGACCTTATCCCAAAGGACAGAAGGGCGGGAAGATGTGGTTCCGTAAATCCCAAGGAGTCACGCCGGATTCACGTGGTCAGTTTACCCCTAGAGGCAGAGGGGTAACAACAGCAGACGCTCTAGTGGCAGAGGGGTCCGAAGAACCAGGGAAACAGGGAGCCTCTCTGACAAGCCCTTTCAGCATCCCTGAGGTGTTGCCCGGCTGTCCCTCCTTGGAGGCAGTCGGGAAGATTATCACTGTACCCAGAAGCCTGGCATTCCCTCACTCAAGACAGATGGGTACAGTCGATCATATCCAAGGGTTACATAATTCCTTTCGAGGAAAGTCCCTTCCCTCAAGTTCCCTTCCAGATGTACCACCCGGTCTAAGGGAGATTGCAGAGTCAGAAATCTCAAAACTACTGCAAAAGAGCCATTCAGCCAGTTACAATAGACCATTCAGAGCCGGAATCTACTCAAGGTTCTTTTTGGTCCCCAAAAGACGGGAGACTGGAGACCAATATTGGATCTCAGCAGACTCAACAAGTCTGTCAGGAAGACAAGATTCGAATGGTCACTCTTCAGTCAATTCTGCCCTTCTTACAGAAGGACAACTGGATGTGCTCAATAGATCTTCAGGATGCGTACTATCACATCAAAATTCACAGACGCCCAGGAGATTTCTCCGCTTCGGCTGGGGTCCAGTCATTTCCAGTTCAGAGCCCTGCCCTTTGGTCTCACTACAGCCCCCAGAGTGTTCACCAAATGCATGGCAGTGGTCACGGCTCACCTGAGACGTCAAGGATTCCAGGTGTTTCCGTATCTCGACGACTGGCTCCTGTCAGCCACCACCAGGCATCAGCTTATACAAGCCAGGGATTACACAATAGACCTTTGTTCTCATTTGGGCATCTCAATCAACTTGAAAAGTCATCCTTATCGCCCTGCCAGTCTATTACCTTCATAGGCGCAAACTTAAACACTGTTCGGATGTCAGCTACCCTTACAGAACAAAGAGTTTCAGACATTCAGACTCATGTCAGGATCATTCTGGCCAGCAAGAAAATACAGGCCAGAATGGTTCTAAAGGTATTAGGTCTCATGGCTGCGGCCATTACTCTTCTTCCCCTGGCTCGATTCTACATGCGCCTTCTTCAGAGGATGCTGTTCACACAGTGGTCATACCAGCAACTTCCAATGCGTCACCAGATTCTGGTGACACAGACATGCAAAGAGCATCTTGCTTGGTGGATCACATCGTCTCAGGTTCACCAAGGCAGGTACTTTGTACCCCCATCCCCGATAGCCACTGTCACCACGGATGCCTCCCTGATTGGGTGGGGGGGTCATTATCAGGGCAGGATGGTTCATGGGACGTGGCAGCCATTCGAGTACCATCTGCACATAAATGTCCTGGAGATGAGAGCAGTGCTTTTAACGTTGCAAGCCCTCAACGACTTTCTTCCAGTAGGGACAATTGCAGTCCACACAGACAACATGTCTGTAGTTTGGTATATCAACAAACAGGGCGGAACCAAGTCCTACCCCTTGTGTCGAGAAGCGCTCAGACTATGGCAATGGGCGATCTCCTCTCATCGGTTTCTGGTAGCAACGCATATCCCTGGGAAAACCAACATTATAGCGGACAGATTGAGCAGAGCTATCCTCATGCCTCACGAGTGGTCTCTCAAGCAATCTATAGCGGAAGAGATTTTTCTGGAATGGGGTCGTCCATGTTGCGATCTTTTGCTACTCCCCAAAACAGCAAATGTCCAGACTTCTTCAGCCTCTTCCCTCTATCAGGCCATCCCCAGAGACGCTCTGACCCAGGATTGGCCCCAGGGACTTCTTTATGCCTTCCCTCCATTTCCTCTGATCCCTCAGGTGATCCAGAAAGCTACCGTTTGAGAGCCAAATTGATTCTCATTGCCCCTTACTGGCCTCGACAAGTTTGGTTCCGTTCCTCCATCATCACCTTTTGGTGCAGCCGTGGCATCTGGACCCAGTGCCAGATCTTCTGATTCACCAATCGGGTCAGCTGCACCGGTCAATCCCTTCTCTCAACCTCACAGCATGGTTGCTCCACTTCCTTCCTTAGCCAGGCTTCCTTTGATCTCTAACCCAGTTAGAGACATCATAGTAGCTTCGCTAAAATCCTCTACCAGGAGGATTTACACAAGCAAATGGAACGTTTCTCTTATTGGGCTAAGGCCCAAAATATTGATCCTTTTACTGCCCCTGTTCAGGCAGTCCTGGACTTCTTAGCAGAGATTTTTCATGCAGGCTCCTCTTCTTCCACAGTCAGAGTTCAATTGGCTGCTATTTCCAATTTTCATGTCGGGATAGCAGATCATAATATTATGTCCCATAGGCTCTGCAGGGCCTTCTTGAAAGGAATTTTCCTACTAAAACCTCCAATCAGGAATCCTCCTCCTCAGTGGGATCTAAATTTAGTGCTGACATCCTTGATTCTTCCCCTTCGAGCCAGCTGTTTCTTGTTCCCTGAAATATCTTTCTTGGAAAACTTTATTCCTAGTGGCTATTACATCTGCCAGGAGGGTGTCTGAACTTCATGCTCTTTCGGTTCGACCCCCCTATTTGGTTTTTCACAAAGACAGAGTATCTTTGAGAACTAATCCAACCTTTTTACCTAAGGTCGCTTCAAAGAACAATCTGAATCAATCCATTGATCTCCCTGTATTTTTTTCCTAACTATTCAGATAGAGCTGAACAAAAGCTACATTATCTTGATGTCCACCGTCAACTTAGATATTATTTGGACAGAACAAAAAATTTAGAAAATCTGATCAACTTTTTGTTTCCTATGCGGATAATAAAAAAGGCCTTCCTGTTTCTAAAGTGACCTTTTCCAGATGGCTTTCTTGGTCATCTCTGAAATTTATACTCAGGGGAAAACAGCTGTACTCAAAACCTAAAGCACATTCAACTAGGAGCTTAGCTACTTCTACAGCTTTTCAAGCTAGACTTCCTTTGGACACTATTTGTGCAGCGCCACTTGGGCTACTCCTCACACTTTTGTTTCCCATTACAAATTGGACTTGGCCTCCAGGGACAGAGCCAGTTTTGGCTCTACAGTCCTCAAGAGTTTGTTCCATTGAGCCACCCAGGATAGAGGTGCTAGGGACGAGGTCCCATCAAGCAAGAATGAAGGCGAGATTGACAACTTAACATTAAGAAGTTATGTACCTACCATAACGTTCCATGTTAGTTGTCTTCTCGCCTTCTTTCTTGCGACCCTCCCTCCTTCCCCCTGGCCTGGACAGACCTTGTATAAGAAACTGTTATGCTAAAGACCATTCAGACCTGGTCCTTTTTCCATCTGTAAGTTTTCTTTCTTCCTTTGGGAAGTATTTTATGCTTGGTGCTATTGCCCTTTGTCAGCAAACGAGATCTGGGTACTTACCGCCTTGCATCATGGGATATGGGGCTGCCTCGAGCTGGTAAAAGTGACTCTCGAGCTTAGCAAGTGCCGAGTCGGAGCCGAGGGATCGGCTACGAACCCATCAAGCAAGAAAGAAGGCGAGAGAAGACAACTAACATGGAACGTTATGGTAGGTACATAACTTCTTATTCCTCTTTGTTGGCTATAAATGTACATTGGGGACATCTTTCACATCGAAAGGTGCCTTTCTTCCTTTTGTCTTTCACTTCCTTCTTTCTCTCAAAAATAGCTTTTAGGTTAGGTCCCCTTCGGAAACTATAACATATACGCCTATCGAATATTCCTGGTTGGGTAGGCATACTCTTAAAAAACTCCCATATCCTGTTAATGGTTTTCTTTATTAAGTTAGTATTAGTATTGTATGTCATAACAAGAAAGGGAGTGTTGGTGTTGGTAGTAGTACTGTTACTAATTTCGTAAATGATAGACTCGGGGTTAACATTTAACACATTATCTGTCCTAACCTCCTTATTGAGTAAAGGAATGTATTTTATTCCCCACCCTTTAATCACTTCTTCCTTTAAGGGAATAATAATGGAATCAGGATAGCCCCTCTCCAAGAATAGTTTGTGTACGTATTCTAATTCTTCGATAAACTCGGTGTATCTTGATGTCATTCGGGCCACCCTGACCATTTGTCCCTTGATAATATTCCTCTTTTGTAAAGGTGGGTGATTACTACAATAGTGGAGGTAAGAATTGGAAAAACATGCCTTTCTAAATATCTTAGATACATATATTCCATGTTCATAGTCTTTTCTAATGGTAATATCTAAAAAGTGTATTCTTTCCATATTAAATTCATATGTGAACTGGAGAAATGTAGTGGAGTTGTTAAAGTAGTCCAAAGCCCTTAGTGCCTCATCTTGTGTCCCATTCCAGACTATCAGTATGTCGTCCAAAAAGCGAAAGTATTTGACTATATTGACCATGAATGGTGAATTAAAAACAAAGTGTTTTTCCCAAAAAAGCATAACAGTGTTGGCGTAAATGGGGGCACAAGCTGCCCCCATTGCCACACCATCTAATTGTTGATAAATTTCATCCTGGAAATAAATAAAATTGTTCTTTAATACTATTTCTATATTTTCCAAGATTAATCTAAATTCATTGTCATTTAAAAATTTTAATTCTGTTAACATGTATTCAAACCATTTAAGTCCTATATTGTGCGGAATCACAGAAAATAAATCTTTAACATCTATTGTTAAAAATGAGTAATGTGGTTGAGATGGTAATTGATTAACTTTCCTTAGTAAATCCCAAGAATCAATTAAAATGTGTGTGTATAGTTTATAAAAAGGCTTTAGTTTACTATCAATATAAATAGCCAGTGGTTGTGTTTTTGAGCCTTCTGATGTTACGATAGGCCTCAAAGGTGGATTTTCAACACCTTTGTGAATCTTGGGAATAACAAACATAGTAGATAAGAAAGGTTTTTCTACTTTAAAAAATCTGTATAACCTCACGTCAATTAAGCCTTGCATCAGGTTGTCTTCTATAGTCAAATCAATCTTGTGGTAGGCAATATTTAGTTCATTAGTGGAAATAATGGTGTATCTACCCTGTACATTCAGTATGTCCATCGTTTTTGCTGTATATAACCATTTGTTCATTAGTACCACCCCACCCCCTTTGTCAGGTTTCATAATCCTGACATCCGAATAAAGCTGTTTTATTTCTTCCAGAGTTGTTTTTTCTTCTATGGTGAGATTTAATTTATAAAAGTTGTGTTGATGCTGACGCTGAAACGTTCTAACCTCATTAATCACCAATTTTTCAAAATTACTAATATCACTTTGTAAAGGGGGGTTGAATGTACTTCTCCTATTCAAAACGTCACAATGTCTGTTCTTGTTAGCATAAAGTGCAACATTGTTCCCTGAGTCATTAGAGTTAGCCAAGACTTCCAAATTTAACTTCCTAGTGAAAAGCCTTATATCTAAAATCATCTTAGCCACATCCATTCCTTTAGCTGGAACAAAGGTGAAACCTTTTTTAAATAATGAGAAATGTCTGTCCTCAATTTAAATATCAGTATAGTTATATATAAAAAATTCACTATTTGGCTGACTGACTATAATGCTGTTTCTCTCTACATCTGTACCATCGTGTGTCCTGTTGTTCTGTAAGATGTTGTCGTTGAGGAACGAAAAGTTCATTTGCGTTTCTACACATGTCAATTGGTTACTAAGATTAATATCAAACAAGGTGAATTTCATATTTCCTTGATCTATAGTGTTGTCTCTGTTTAGTTCTGTGTTGTCATGAACTTTGTTGTTTTGTGTGCTGATGTCGTTGTTGAAAGAAAAATCCATTAATGTCTCCGAACATAATTGTTGGTTGCTTGTGCATATGTCGGGTGTGTGTGTAGATTCCGTATTCTCTCGGACCTTCTCGGTCCTTCTGGTTCTAAAGGGATTTTAAAATCACTACATTCACCCTGATAGTTGTGCATATCTATATTGGCAGCATTTTAAAACTTTAAAGTTTTACCAGCTTGTGCTGCTTCTTTGCCCTGGGAAAGAAGCACCATTTTCAACTTGTCCATGGAGAAATCTGCCAATCCCAAGGGTGGTTCTTCTTCCAGCCACAAAAAGAAAAGGTTAAGCAAACAGCCTTTGCCACCACAGTAGACTAGCAGTTTGCCACAGCTGCAGGTGGATGAGTCTGCTGTGGTTAAAGCTGGTTCTTCAGAACACTCATTGTTTATCCCAGATCCCTCTGGTGTAGCACCTACAGCAGCTGTGGACCGGGAGTTAGCCATGTCCTCTTTGTCTTTTGGGGTCCCCAAAGTGGGCAAAGGAGATCCACTGTTGTCTTTCCTGGGAGAGGGAATAGGGAAAACTACCCTGTTTGGTCAGAATGTTGTGCCCATCCCTGTAGAAACCACTGCTTTTACCATTAATAACATTGTTGTCTCCATTTGCTTGTCAAAAAGAAACAGAAAACTAGACATGCATCTACTCTTCCTCAAATTTCTTCAGACAGGTGTAGTTTACTGGGTCTGGCTCAGGGTTTAATTCAAGCTATTGATCCTTATAAAGTGGTTTCTAGAAAAAGAAGAGAGATACCTTTTTTTCCTGAAGAGATTCAAGATTCTCGGTCTGGACAGGATGACAAAGGGACATAATACAGGGTTTTCTCTTCAGATTTCTGATTCTCCATCTGGGGGCTTCTCTTTCTCTGAGATTGTTTCCAAAATGTGCCAGAGTTTTTAGTGGGAAAACACTGAGGTTTCTCAGCCCATCAGAAAATACAGTAAGCTGCTGTATAAAGAATTTCTAGAACGTTCCCCATTCCTCCACGTCTGTCAGTTTTGAAGGATATGTGTGTCACCACTTGTAATTTTCCTAGTAGTCAGCCTGCTGTCCCTATCAAGACAGATTGATTTATAAAGTTCCTCAGTCTTTTAAGGTTTTATACACATAGCCGGCCTGAGGCATGGGCCAATTAGGTAGCTGCCTAGGGCACCGGTCTAGCAGGGGCACTTTTCCAGTATTTATTTGGTGTAGGTAGACCAGGATGGGGGCACCAGGTAGTGTGGTGGGGTGCGCGGTGGAACCCTTTTGCCTAGAGCACCAGTTGACCTACTGCTGCTCCTGTTTATAAACTCATCCCAAACATGACCTTGCAGTTATAGCTTTAGTTAATGCTACTGCTGCTAAACATTTGGTTAATTCCAGCATTACTATTTCTCACAAGGATGGAAAAATTATTGATAAGTATGGTAAAAAGTGTATATGTCTCCGCTACTTTGATTTTCGGAATTTTGAATTGCTAGGCTCATAGGTAAAAGCTTGTTCTGACTAATTGTGAAAGTATGAGGAACATTTTATCTGCAGTTTCATCTTGTCTGGAAAAATCTACCTTAAATTGTTTATTTCTTCCATTTTTTACAGGTCACAACTCATTGTTTACAGTGTGTGTATATAGCCACTGATACTGCTTTGAGGTTGTTGGCCTGGCTGCATTCTCAGAACCTCCCAGATGTTACGAAAAAATTAGATGTTAAATTCTGCTTTAGATAGAGATTTAGTTTTTGGTCCCTGTACTGCAGAGGTTGTCAAAAAGTATGATGAAAGGACTGAGCAGGTACAGGGAATCTGTAAGATTTTTCAGCCCTCCTTTTTCAAAATTTTAAGGGGCTCTCTAACCCTTCATTCAGTTTTGGCAAGAAACGAAATAATCTCAGCAGACTGCAGGTAAATAGTCATTTAAGAAGAAATGGCAAGGGGTGGTCCAAACAGAGTACAGCAACCCCCTAAAACCACTGACGCTCCAAGTTAGAATGACTATTTAAGGGATCTTCTCCCACCCTGGCAGCACCTTTCCTTTCCAGAAATTCTGAATCTCCATTTTTCTCTTTGGCAACAGATAGTTTCAGACATATGGGTTCTGAAGATCATTTGATAAGGTTTACAGATGGCAGTGAAAGGAAATTCCTCCTTTACAGAGGATAATTCCTCACCCACCAGACCAGACTCCTCATTTTCTCCTTGTCCTTCACCACATGCTGTCTTGGAGAGTGATAGAGCCAGTTCTTTCTTCCCAAGTTAGGGACCATTTTTATTCAAGGATGTTTTTAGTGTCAAAGAAAGAAAATGATTGGAGACCAGTTCTGAGTCTTTCTTTTCTAAACTCATATGTGATAATGCCCAAGTTCAAAATGCTGTCACTACACAACCTTTTACCACTTTTACCTCCTTTAGGTTTCGTGGTAACATTAGATTTAGATTTAAAAGCTGCCTATTACATCCCTGTTCATCCAGACTTCAGACGTTTCTTAAGGTTTTGTGTGTCTGATCACGTTGCCAGTTCTCAGCTTTACCCTTTGGACTATCCACTGTACCAAGAGTGTTCACAAAGTGTCCAGCTCCAGTTATAGCTCACTGAAAGATACAGGGTATCCACATTTTTCCATATTTAGATAACTTGATTATTTTTTTAGAGTCTTTTCCAAAGAGTCAGAAATCTCTCATTCAGTTGAGAGATCTCTTGTACAATCTGGGATTCCAAAAGAACATTCAAAAGTCTTTTTGACTCCTTCACACAGGAATGTATTCCTGGAATGTCAACTAGATACTTCTGTTCAAAAAGCTTTTCTTCACACAGGAATGTGCTCATGGAGTGTTTGCTAGACACCTCATTTCAAAGAGCTTTTTTCCACATGGAAAAAAATAGAGCTATGTCTGATCTTTTTCTAAGGTTTATCACTCAGACTTCAGTCACTGCAAGGGAATACTTCAGGATTTTGGGTTTTATGGCATCCATGATTTTTCTGATACCCCTAGTAAGGCTCCACATAAGAAGAATACAGTGACATCTGAAGTCTTGTTGGTTCTAGTACCAACACTCATTATCTTTTCAAATCCCAGTTCTGGGGGTTGTCAGAAGAGAAATCACTTGGTAGAGACAGCAAATTTCCCTAAATCCACATCTCCACCTCTTCCTCTTGCGCCAAAACAGTCAGTCACCACAGATGCCTTAGACTTTGCTTGGGGAGCAGTTTTAGGAGGGAGAAAAGTGCAAGGTGTTTGGAACACCATGGACAAAAGCAAGCACATAAATATAAAAAAAAGGTGCTTGTCCTGATCATGGCTTCCTACTCTCTGAATCATCTTTGGTCTCCTGGACCTCTTCAAGTTGTTACAGACAATACTGCAGTCATGTGGTACATCAACAAGCAAAAGAGAACCAGGTCTTATCCCTTTTGCAGACTAGACATGTTTTCCTGCGATATAGCTTCACAGTGCAGTTTCACTCTACAAGCATCCTACATTCCTGTCAGAGCAAAACTATGAGGCAGACAAACTGAGCAGGACAGGAGCAGACCATCATGAATGGAAACCAGATCATTGGATCTTTCAAGATTTGATCCATCTGTGGGTAGTTGCTTGAGTAGACCTGTTTGCCTTCTGTCTGAATAATTAGCTGGCAGAATTCTGCTCCAGGACTCCATGCAAGTAGCCGTGGAAGAAAAGACACTTTTTCCTTTCCTTTGACAGGGATGTTCCCTTATGCTTTTCTACCATTTCCACTGTTTTCCAGGGTACTTCTGAGGATTCAGAAGAAATCCTCCAAGATCTCTGTAGTGACTCCCTTGTGGTCCAGGCAACAGTGGTTCTACCTTCTTTTGGAAATGACCAGGGGCAATTATCACAAGCTTCCTCACAGAATGGATGTATTCCCACTAGAAGGGAGCGTTGAGACACCCCATCGTCATTCAGCTTCAGGTGTCAGATGATACACCCATTCAGGGCTAGTGTTTCCTTGGTTTTGCACTCTTTGTGTGAGTTACTATCCTATCCTAAGCCTTTCTTACTCCTCCGTCAAAGTTCATTTATCCACCATTTCAGCATGTCTGCCATGGATCCTCCTCTTTCAATGCGCTTTCATGTTAAAATAGTTTTTGAAAGGAAATCTGATGTTGTATCTTCCATCTTTTCTCCAAAGTTGGATCTGAAGACCCATTCATTATGGAGAGAAGCAGACAACACAGATATATCATTATGGTAAGTACATAACTTTCGTTTTTTACATAAGTCACTTCCAAGAATAAAAGAACAGGAAGTGGGATCATTAGAAAAGAGTTGAGTAAATTACTTAAAAAATGGAAAATGGGGGAACAATACATGCAAAAAATGTTTTAGAGGAGGAATGAGGTTTAAGTGAAGGCAGGAATTGACCAAGTTATGTAATGTTGGATTGATTATATTTAAGATTATATGTGATGTGTAATGTTTATAAATGTGAACTTGTTAATATGGTTTGATTACTTTCTTTTAAATGTAAGTTTGCCTATATCACAAGTGGTAATTCATTTAAGGTGTTTAACAAACAAAAAGATGCTTCCAAGAAAACTGGTGACCCCCTCATTTTAATTTTGTGTTAGAGAAGTTAACACATTTGAACCAGCTAATCTGACTGACTTGAGGTTCTTAACATGGAAAACCGTTTTACTGATTGCTCTGACCCTCTGATGGAAGAGTATCTGAGTTGCAAGTTGTTATGGTGAGTCAAATCTATTTCATTTTCCACAGAGACAAGATTTCTTTGAGGACTAATCCTTTTATGCCTAAAGTGGTTTCCAAGTTTACTTTAAGCCAAACTTGCCATAATTCTTAAACCTAAAAGTGGGGGAGAAAGGATACTTCTCATGCCTTGCATGTCCAAAGACAACTTAGATCCTATCTTCATAGAACTAAATCTTTCAGTTAATTTCTTGTGAGGGTAAAAAGAAGGGACAACCTGTGTCAAAACAGACTATTTACAAGTGGCTGTCCCAGGTTATTAGCTTTTGCTATTCTCACCATAACAAAAACTTTTCCAGGCAGGGTCAAGGCCTACTCTACCAGGACCTTGACTTCTTCTATGGCTTTTTGGAAATGGTTGTATTCTAGGAGTATCCTAGAAGCAGGAACTTGGTCCTCTGTACATCCATTTACAAATCACTGCAAGCTTGATTCATTCTCTAGGTCTAGAGCATACTTTGCTGGGACCATCCTGCAGGTTCCCCT
Source organism: Protopterus annectens (assembly GCF_019279795.1). Taxonomy (NCBI): domain Eukaryota; kingdom Metazoa; phylum Chordata; order Ceratodontiformes; family Protopteridae; genus Protopterus; species Protopterus annectens. Next base: position 1,714,301,180 of record NC_056731.1, on the reverse strand, counting down.
TCCATCTCTCAAATGTAGTAAGCTAGGGTAATCTACCTATGTAGCTAAGGCTACTGCAGCAGTGATCAATATGGTAAACATGATAAAGTTGTGTAAGTAAACTTACTATAACAATAGATGTTTGAATTATCACTACTGCAGTAGCTGCTGTCTCCCTCCATCTCTTTATTTTGCGTTTTGAATTTGCCAGGGTATTTATATAAGAATGTATATTTTACTCCTTGCTATGTCTTTTAGGGTTCAGCCTCCTTCTCATTTGGCATTAAAGCTCTGAAGGGCTTGGCAGACAAATCTGTACTGCATTATGGTTTGAGTGTGTGAAAGGTGCTGTGAAGCTTTGGAAGCTGGCCAACTGTTATATTCTTGGCACAATATAACCCATATAGTTGAGGCTACTGCAGCAGTTATCATTCAATCATGTACTGTTATGGTAAGCTTACTTACACAACTATACTTTATCATTATGCACATTTTTATTGCACCTTACTGAAACAGGCAAGTATAGTGCAGCATTTATCACCTTTGTCTTTGTCATACAGATATAGCTCAGATTTCTTTTCTGCAATTTACCTTCCTGTCATTGAACCATGTAGGTCCACACTGCTTCCAATCTGCAGTTGAAAGGGCCATCTGGAATGCTTGTCATATTAATATCTGTCTGAGACTGTTTACTTTCTAGAGTGTGTTTTTCTCTGCTTTGATTCACTGGTATTAGTAAGGTTGTAGGCACTGGTAAATTGCTGTTTAATCTTACCATTAGTAACTGAGCTGGCAAGAGACAGAGATTCTGCAGTGGAGAATTCATGCATTCCAAAACTCTAAGATGACAGTCCCTTTCGTTACTACTAAAGCTCTTTTTCATAATATTTTTTCACTGATGGAATAGTTCTGTAAACCTGACCTTTTGAATCAAGGTATCTCAGACTTGTAATACTATCCTTGAATTCCCACTGATATTCAAATATTTGAAATTCCATACTCTTGAACTGTGGACTATTGTCTTATATAGGTTCATAGGGTCACAGGTGTTTACTAGGCTATGGCCCAAGAGCCTTTACAAGCCTAGCCATTTTTATCCTGAGTAACCCCATTTGTTATTAACTAAGTGAGCGAAGTTTACAGAGGTATGAACCTAATACTGAATGCTTCTCTCCATGATGGACATGGATGCCACCCCAGGAGTGAATTTACGATTACCCATCCATTGATCTAGGCTGCACTTGAAGTGGGTCAGGGAGGGGCTTTGTTTCACATGAATGGGAAGCTTGCTCCAGAGAAGAGATAGTCTCTGGAAGATGTATCTGTCACTCCAGCATGAAGATCCCTGGAGCAAGTGACCTTCATGCAGTTTGGTTTACGAATGTGTAACATTTCCATCAGGGCAGCGTCAGAGGCTGCCCTGTTAGCCAAACACAGGCCACCCCTTAGTAGCCTGTAGGAGTCAGAATACAGTGATAGAGCAGTCTTTCCACTCCGGACATGTTTCATGTACCTTGGGTCTACTCTTATTGTAATTATCAGGGATGTTAGCTTTCCAAAAGGGAATAATTATGCATTTTTTGCATTTAGCTTCGGTGTGTGGCTTTGGCACCAATCATTAGTCTGCATTAATCCTTTTTGCAGTACATTGGTATTGTTGGGGAACTCAATGATTGTTCCCAATTTGCAGTTGTCAGTGAATTTGGTCAGCCACAGGCCATCCACATTTTCCTGGACTTCTGAGAAATAAATTCCAAATGGTAAAGGGCCCAGCACAAAACCCTGTGGTATGTCACTGGTGACTGACATTTTGCTAGATGGGAATTCACCCACTTTGACAGTATGTGTCCTGTCGGTTATAAATTTAGCTGCCCACCTGGTGACATAGGGGTTAATTCCCAGTTGCGTGAGTTTGTCTGTAATACCAGAGTAGGGAATTGTGTCAAATGCCTTAGCCAGGTCAAGGTAGGTGGTATGCCCAGTTTTCTCCCTCATCCATGGCCTTGGTGACCTTCTCGAAGAACAACCAGGTTTAACAGACATGATTTACCCTTAACAAATCCAAACTGGGTTGGGTCCAGAGTCTGGAGATTACCGATGCCCTTATTGATAAGGTCCATGTCACTCGTCCCCTTGTACATTGAAGATGAAGCAGGCGGGGTACTTCATTTAAGATGCTTTATTACGTAGAAAAACATCAGGATGCATAGGTGCATCAGTAAATGTAAACAAACTGATTGACAGACAGGGGTTACACACATGCATGCTTACATCTGAACACCTTACTACAAAATGGCAGTTAGACTTCAATGTGCTCAGTATTTGTATACTTGTGTAAGCCCTTGAATAGCTTCTTAAAGAGACATACAGGCATTGAGCTACAGTCCATAATGATTCTTTCTATGGTCTTGCAAATGAGTTTAGTCAGGCTTATGGGTCTATAATTCCCAGGGTCATTTGATGGCCACCCTTTGTGCAGCAAGATAACTGTTTGTCCTCCATTTTTCCAGAATGTAGCCGGTCTGGAGGCTGTGGTTAAAAAGGGTTTCAAGTGGGTCTGCTAGGTCATGTTTTAAGTTTTTTTAAGAGACAACCTAGGATGTTGTCTGGCCTCATTGATGCCATGTTTGTGTCTTTAGAGAGCACAGCAATGAACTGCTCTCTTGAGATAATAGGCTGAGGATTGGTGGCAGGTATACTTTGGGGGATGACCAGTGTGGACAGGGGAGTGAAGTTTGATCCGAATCTGTCAACTAGCAGCTTGGCTTTTTCCTCCAGTTAAATATGGGTGGTGGCATCCACATCCAGCTCTTCACATCGCTGTGTATTCCCCCTAAGATTTCTGACATAGTTAAAAAATGCCTTATGATTTTCCATGGCTAGGAAGGTTATTTTTGCTTGGTAATTTGCTTTGCAGGACATGACAAGATCTCTAATTTGCTTGTTTAGACTAGTGAGGAATTTCTTTCTCTGCTGAGTCAGTTCCCTCTTGTTTTTGGACATTAGTTTCTTTTATTTGTTGTATGGCCTATTTATACTAGAGGTCCACCAGAGTGGCTTGTTTTTTCAGCAAGACCTGTTTTTAATTCGGTCTAGTACAGTTGCTTCCATACAACTTATTAAGTGGTTACACAGGGCATTGGTGTATACCTCTACATAGAAATTCATGTTTTCTGTGTTCAGGAACGTTGAAGTTTCTTAAGGCATCACTTATTGGGGTAATTTGTCTTGGAAAAAGTCTTAAGCATTTTGATGAGGTATCTGGCCTTATAATTATTTCAAAACAGACTAATTTATGGTCCAATCTCACCAAGTAGGGCATGGCATGGGGTAGGGGGAGTGCAGTGCTACCCCATGTTAATGACCACTATGTCCAGGATATTTGAGCCCCTCGTGGGTGTGCTGTCTAGCTGTTCAAGGGCATTTGCATTGATAAAGTCCAAGAACCTCTTAGCCAGCATATTTGTGGTCATGCATATTTCCCAGTTGATGGTAGAATAATTAAAATCACCCATGAGTAAGGTGTTGGGCTGCATGGTAAGTGACTCCAGTAAGTCCAGGTATGCAGTATGCTTTTCCTTGTTCATTGTGGGAGACCTTATAATTAGCATAGATGTGGTAGGGAATTTTATCTATAGTTAATTGGACTTGGGGTAGCTTGAAAGAGTCATACAGTTTGAACAGTTTCAAGGTGTACTTATCCTTAATGAAAATGGATACACCTCCTCCTTTGGTTCTTTCCCATTCAGTTTTTGGTCTGAATGTATGGAAGACGTTGAAGCGCTTGCATTGCTGGGGTACTTCCCATGACTTTGAACCATGCCTCAGTGACTGCATAGACATCAGCATCTTTCAAGTGGAGGAGTGCTTTCAGGGAGTGCAATTTCTTGTTTACACTCCTAGCATTGTATATCAATACGTTGAGTTTATTTAGAGAAGAATTTAGTACGATTTTCCGGTATCTGAAAGCCTAGAAGAGACAGGTGCAAGCCATCTCTGACAAAGTAGCGTAGTCTGTTGACCACATCCTCCCAGGCTGACAGATATTGGATCAGGGCACTGCAGAACACAACTGCTGCAGGTGCAGAGAGCTGCTTCACTCATACAAGAGGCTTAAATATCAGCACAATAAACAAGAATAAAGCTATCTACTAATTGGAAAAGCACACGGTGAGCCTTCTTCCAGTTATCCCCAACTTGGATGAGTTTGTATCTGCACACTTCTGTCACAAGAGTACAGAAAAATCCTCTTAATTTAAGATCAAAGAAAAAATATATCCCTTTTCACTAAAGGTACTCTGATAAAACATCATCAAAAATGAATTAAAATCTCAGTGCACCACCAAGATATGCCACAGAAACAAAATAAAATAAAATGAAAACAGCACTTTAATCAAAAGTGAAATGTGGACTCCAAATAAAACAAAGACAATAACCATTTTCAAGGGACAAAAGGCGCTTTCAGCTAACAGCCTTCTTCAGTTCATGTAATTCCTTGGTTTGGAACATGTGGAGATAAAGTATTACTCCTCCAATCAACGAGCATATTGTTTACACACCTTCTGATAGAACCAATCATTGTACAAGGACAAACCCTATGCTTTTATTTAACAGTTAAACGTCTGTTTTTTAATACAGGCTTTAAAGGAACCATTGCGTTTAAGCCTGGTGATTTATGGGCTTTTAGGTTCATAATCCATTTTATTTCCCTTGTTTCTGTTAAATTTTTTTATATCACCTCCTCTGTTATTTATCGGAGTGAGTTCTATGGCCTGAAAAAGAAAGGTATGTGTGGGAAAAATTTTAACATGACTCGCTAAGCTATTCTGCATATTTAGGCGTGCTATGTCCCTTAAGTGTCTAAGAATACACTCTTTGAATCGTTGATCTGTTTTGCCTACATAGAAAGCAAAACACTGTTTGCAGGTAGCAGTGTAGACCAAATGTTGACTGTTACATGTGGCAGATAACTGAAAATTATACTGTTTGCCTGTATTGGGATGTTTAAAACTGGAGACAAAATTAATATATGGCAGGCCTTGCATCTTCCACATTTCTTGGTTCCTAAAGTATTTGAGACTGGTTCGGACATATATTCATCCTTGTTACGGAGTAGTCTTTTTAAGTTTTTCCTGTTCTTAAATATAAATTTGAGTTGGTCACCTACCAGATCTCTGATCTTTTCATCTTCCATTAAAATGGGCCAGTATTTTTTGACCACTTCATGTATTTATTTATTATGTGAACTGTAGGTAAGAGCACACCTTAGCTGTTGAGTTGCTGTATCTTTTCTATTCATTACTACTGTCATTTCAGATGATGATTTCCTATAGTAAGGGCACCCCTTGGTATTTCTTAAAGTATTTAAATCTTCAGGCATACTAAAATCTTTCTCTTTATAGCCCTGTTTTTGTAGATGACCTTTCAATAATTCATATTTTTTCTTGAAAGTTTCTTCTTTAGTGCATAGCCTGGAAAGGCACATCACTTGGTTGCCCATAATATTCTTATAAATATATCTTGGGTGCATACTTTGACGATGTAAATAATGATTCCTCCAAGTGTCTTTGCGATGGAATTCCATGCTCAAACCTTGCTCTTGGGAATACTTTAATTTTACATCCAGAAATTCAATTTCTTTCTCTGAATAATTGACTGTAAACCTTAGGAAATCAGTAGAATAGTGCAAGTAATCAACAAATGATTTCAGGTCATTTTCCTTTCCAGTCCAAATAATGAGTATGTCATCAACAAAGCGCCCATAGTACAAAAGGTGTTTTAACTATGGATTGCTGGAATGTAATACTTTTTGTCATTCCCATTGTGCAAGGACCATATTTGAGTAAGTGTTAGCACATGGGGTACCCATGGCTACACTCTACATTTGTAAATAACACGTATTCCCATAAATAAATATATTATTATGTAAAATTATTTCAACTAGGCAACAGGCAAGATCAGCATTGAATCCCATTTCTCTGGCAAGATCTCTTAAGGATTCAACTCCATAGTCATGGGGAATAACTGTAAAAAGATTATTCACATCCGAAGTCACTAATAACAAATGAGTTCCATGTTTTAGGTTCTTCATTTTGTTCAATAATTGTTTTAAAAAAGTTCCCGTGTCCTTGACGACAGTACTTATGTTAGTTAAATGTGGTTTTAACTCATTCTCCACAAACATAGAGAGAGAGACTCTGTGACACAACCTCGACCTGAAACAATCGGGCGTAGAGGTGGGTCTATGGGATCCTTATGTACCTTTGGCAACCCACTAATAATGGGAATAGTAGGATGAGCAACACTAAAAAAAAAATCACATAGATCTTGGCTAATTCTTCATTCCATTAATAACTCATAGAGATCTTCATTCACCTGTTTTATCATTTTCTCCTGAATTTGCTTTGTTATAACACGATAGGTTTCTGAATCTTGTAGCATGGTTAGCATTTTTCTTTTATACCAGTCCACATCCATCACTACAATTGTACCACCTTTATCTGCAGATTTAAAGACTAAATCTTGTTTTTCCTGTAATTTCCTTAATGCTTCTCTTTCACATTGAATCGTATTTATAAATTTCTTCCCTTTACTCTGACTCGCTCTTAATTTGGCAACTTCAGTTTCACATAAGTGAATAAAGGTTTCCACTGTTGGATGATTAGCAGGCACAAATAAACTCGGTTTCTTATATGCTCCTTGTCGGGGAGTCTTGCTGTTTTCTCCAAAAATTGTTTTCAGTGTTAGATTTCTTCCAAACATCTTAATGTCAATACAGAATTCACTTAAATCAGAAAACAGTGTAGGAATAAATGTCAGTACCTTTAATAAAATACTAATACTTTTCTCATCCAAAGCGACACAATGCAAATTAATAACCAAAGGCTGTTCATCTAAAATTTCTTCCTTTTGTGTTCTTGACTCTTCGTTCAGCTGTTTCTCCTTAAATTTTCCTTTACTGGAACCGGGAACTGATAGAAAAAAGGGGCATGATTAGCTCCTTCCTTCGGTTTAGTGCCAGTAGAAGTGCTGGCTATAGCCTCCGTTGTAACATTTTTAAAATCAAATATTTTAGTTGAAACATTCGGTATAGAGTTTTCCTTAGAAATGTTGCTGCTTAAAGCCTGTGATGGCAAGTTATTAGCATTATTAATTGCACCAATTGGTGGTGGTTGTTCCAACGTATCTGATGTAGTTTTGTTAGTAGTGTTAAGTGCATTTTGTCTCAGTTCTCTCGGCCATTCAAAAATGTTCCCTTCCTTAAAATTCTTATAGTCGCGTGTTAACCTTTTTATTTTCTGAGCTTTAAGCTTAATGTCATAAGCAGATAACCTTTGCTGTAATACTTCTAATTTATTTAAATTAGATTCCGATAGCTCCAAACCTTCTAGTTCAGTTTGCTTTAACCTAATGAAATCAGCTGCTTGCTCCTCTTCTGGTTTAAAATGTTCTATCAGGAGCCGTAAATAACTAAAACTTGTCTCCAGGTTTATACTTTGCCATCTGGCCAAAAGCTCAGGATGACTATTACCATATGTAGGCAAACATTTCACTCTCATCCCTCTCGGGATAATTTTATGTTGCAGGCATGCCTCAAAATGAAAACGTTGCCACAACAATCTCTTTAAGTGAAACGCAGCATCTTCAGCTTTTTTATATACCTTTTCAAAGTTTTCAGTTGCATCTGTTTCAAGTAAATCCTTAGTATTACCCGTTTCTGGATTAAAATGTAGGATAGGATTTGCAGAATCTCCTATAAATCCTATAACAGCTTTACTTTTCAAAAATCCTTAGTAGTAACAGCGTCAGCCATGTGTGATAAGGGAAATTAGATAAATAAAATAAAATAAAAACAGCACTTTAATCAAAAGTGAAACGTAGACTCATTTTATTTTATTTTGTTTCTGTGGCGTATCTTGGTGGTGCACTGAGATTTTATTTAATTTTTGTTGACGTTTTATCAGAGCACCTTTAGTGAAAAGGGATATAGTTTTTCTTCGGTGTTTGTTTTACCTAATTTCAATTATCAGGAAGAGAACATTTTTGAATGGCCGAGAGAAGAGAGGCAAAATGCATTTAACACTACTAACAAAACTACATCAGATATGTTGTAACAACGACCACCAATTGGTGCAATTAATAATGCTAATAACTTGCCATCACAGGCTTTAAGCAACGTTTCTAAGGAAAACTCTATACCGAATGTTTCAACTAAAATATTTGATTTTAAAAATGTTACAACAGAGGCTATAGCCAGCACTTCTACTGGTACTACACTGAAGTAAGGAGCTAGTCATGCCCTTTTTTTCTGTCAGTTCCGGGTTCCAGTAAAGGAAAATTTAAGGAGAAACAGCCGAACGCAGAGTCAAGAATGCAAAAGGAAGACATTTTAGACGAGCAGCCTTTGGTTATTAATTTATGTGTGGTTTTGGATGAGGAAAGTGTTAGTATTTTATTAAAGGGACTGACATTTATTCCTTCACTGTCTTCTGATTTAAGTGAATTCTGTATTGACATTAAGATGTTTGGAAGAAATCTAACACTGAAAACGATTTTTGGAGAAAAAAGCAAGACTCCCCGACAAGGGGCATATAAGAAACCGAGTTTATTTGTGCCTGTTAATCATCCAACAACTTTATTCGCTTATGTGAAATTGAAGTTGCCAAATTAAGAGAGAGTCAGAGTAAAGGGAAGAAATTTATAAATATGACTCAAGGTGAAAGAGAAGCATTAAGGAAATTAAAGGAAAGACAAGATTTAGTCTTTAAATCTGCAGATAAAGGTGGTGCAATTGTAGTGATGGATGTGGACTAGTATAAAAGAAAAATGCTAACCATGCTACAAGATTCACAAACCTATCGTGTTATAACAAAGCAAATTCAGGAGAAAATGATAAAACAGGTGAATGAAGATCTGTATGAGTTATTAATGGAACGAAGAATTAGCCAAGCTCTATGATTTTTTTAGTGTTGCTCATCCTACTATTCCCATTATTAGTGGGTTGCCAAAGGTACATAAAAATCCCATAGACCTACCTCTACGCCCGATTGTTTCAGGTTGAGTTTGGTTCACAGAGCCTCTCTCTGTGTTTGTGGACAATGAGTTAAAACCACATTTAACTAATATAGGTACTGTCATCAAGGACACGGGAAATTTTTTAAAACAATTATCAAACAAAATTAAGAACCTAAAACATGGAACTCATTTGTTATTAGTGATTTCGGATGTGAATAATCTTTTTTACAGTTATTCCCCATGACTATGGAGTTGAATCCTTAAGAGATCTTGCCAGAGAAATGGGATTCAATGCTGATCTTGCCTGTTGCCTAGTTGAAATAATTTTACATAATAATATATTTATTTATGGGAATGCGTGTTATTTACAAATGTAGAGTGTAGCCATGGGTACCCCATGTGCTAACACTTACTCAAATATGGTCCTTGCACAATGGGAATGACAAAAAGTATTACATTCCAGCAATCCATAGTTAAAACACCTTTTGTACTATGGGCGCTTTGTTGATGACATACTCATTATTTGGACTGGAAAGGAAAATGACCTGAAATCATTTGTTGATTACTTGCACTCCTCTACTGGTTTCCTAAGGTTTACAGTCAATTATTCAGAGAAAGAAATTGAATTTCTGGATGTAAAATTAAAGTATTCCCAAGAGCAAGGTTTGAGCATGGAATTACATTGCAAAGACACTTGGAAGAATCATTATTTACATCGTCAAAGTATGCACCCAAGACATATTTAGAAGAATATTATGGGCAACTAAGTGATGCGTCTTTCCAGGCTATGCACTAAAGAAGAAATTTTCAAGAAAGAATGTGAATTATTGAAAGGTCATCTACAAAAATGGGGCTATAAAGAGAAAGATTTTAGTATGCCTGAAGATTTAAATACTTTAAGAAATACCAAGGGGTGTCCTTACTACAGGGAGTCATCATCTGAAACAACAGTAGTAATGAATAGAAAAGATAAAGCAAGTCAACAGCCAAGTGTGCTCTTACCTACAGTTCAGATAATACAAAAATATGTGAAGTGGTCAAAAAATACTGGCCCATTTTAATGGAAGATAAAAAGATCAGAGATCTGGTAGGTGACCAACCCAAATGTATATTTAAGAACAGGAAAAACTTAAAAAGACTACTCTGTAACAAGGATGGACATATGTACAAACCAGTCTCAAATACTTTAGGAACCAAGAAATGTGGAAGATGCAAAGCCTGTCCATATATTAATTCTGTCTCCAGTTTTAAACATCCCAATACAGGCAAACAGTATCATTTTCAGTTATCTGCCACATGTAACAGTCATCCTTTGGTCTACATTGTTACCTGCAAACAGTGTTTTGCTTTCTATGTAGGCAAAATGGATCAATGATTCAAAGAGCGTTTTCTTAGACACTTAAGGGACATAGCACACCTAAATATGCAGAATTGCTTAGCGAGTCATGTTAAAAATTTTCCCACACATACCTTTCTTTTTTCAGGCCATAGAACTCACTCCGATAAATAAGAGAGGAGGTGATACAAAAAATTTAACAGAAACAAGGGGAAATAAAACGGATTATGAACCTAAAAGCCCATAAATCACCAGACTTTAACGCAATGGTTTCTTTAAAACCTGTATTAAAAAACAGACGTTTAACTGTTAAATAAAAGCATAGGGTTTGTCCTTGTACAATGATTGGTTCTATCAGAAGGTGTGTAAGCAATATGCTTGTTGATTGGAGGAGTAATACTTTATCTCCACATGTTCCAAACCAAGGAATTACACGAACTGAAGAAGGCTCTTAGCTGAAAGCACTTTTCGTTCCTTGAAAACGGTTGTTGTCTTTGTTTTATTTGGAGTCTATGTTCCACTTTTGATTAAAGTGCTGTTTTCATTTTATTTTATTTTGTTTCTGTGGTGTATCTTGGTGGTGCACTGAGATTTTATTTCATTTTTCTTAATTTAAGATGGCTGTTTTAGACCCCAGTTGTAAGCAAACACACTTTCTAGACACCGCCTTCCTGAATCAAGTAGCTACAATTTAGCTTGGGACTTGAAGCAACAGTTCAGCTAAAAAGTGCAGGAATACAGCAAAATGTCAGCAGTGAAACAGTAAATTAATTAATCACAGTGACCTAAGTACAAATAAAGATTAAATAATACTATTTTTGTAGATCCAGCAGTGGATGGCTTTGGAAATAGCTGAATGCATACGTCTCAACCATATTTATCATTTTGTGGGCAAAATAATGGGGTGCCACAAATTCCCGAGTAGCCCCTTTAATTCCTGATTTTTATTTATTTATTTTTTTGTAGTACAACTTTAAATTTATGGCTGATGTCACCACATATTGCCTACAGTGTGTGTGTGTGTGTGTGTGTGTGTGTGTGTGTGTGTGTGTGTGTGTGTGTGTGTGTGTGTGTGTGAATGACATCAGCTTCATTGGACTGTTATTTGGACTGTAACTGTTATTTTGAATTGTTTGGAGGGAATATAGGCTGTAGGGGTATAGCAGCAGTGCAACAATTGCCCCGACTACATACTACAGGTCAGGACCTCCAGATAAGAAAAAATATGCTATCAAACAGAGTAACTGTACTTACAGGATTAAATAGAGTAACTGTGTTTACAGACCCAGCTTATTAGCAGCAGCCACTAATGGCAGAAACCAGCTATTGATATTCTATCTGTATTTTAAGCAGCTCAGAGAGTTCATTGTCTGTTTATATTTAAGCAAGTGAATTGTGTTTGCATTAAGCCAGTGAATCACTAAGAAAGCCAAGAAAATGTCTATATAGAAGCCCTAAGCGAGTGAAGATCCTGTGTGTGATCTCTCTGCATTACAGCTCCAATTAAGCTAGATGAATCTGCATTATGGCTCCATTAGGCACGGCAGTTGAGTGTGTGTGTGTGTGTGTGTGTGTGTGTGTGTGTGTGTGTGTGTGTGTGTGTGTGTGTGTGTGTGTGTGTATGTATGTATGTATGTATGTGAAATGCCCCACTTAGGCATACCTGGTGGTAAGGGTTACTCAGGCTCAAACCCTGTACCTTAGGTACAAGGAGCAAGAGCCTCAACTTTTCAAATTTTCACAGAATGTCTGGAATATTTGGCTTATACATTTGGTCTTTTCCTCTTAAAATTTGGATGTTGCAGTGGTAGTGTTGTTGCCTCACAGCAAGATGTTCTCTAGTTTGATTCTTGGCTAAAGTGCCTTCTTTGTGGAGTCTGCATGTCCTACCTACATTTGTGTGGGTTTCCTCTGGGTACTCTGGTTTCCATCCACAATAGAAAGACATATGTCTGGAGCATTCTCCCTGGACCTCTGCTGAAAATTGGCTTTGTTCCAAGTTGGACTTTCCTTGTAAAAATTCAAAAAGCACAAGACCAACAAACAGTGGCAATATTATCAGACTTTTTTTATTTGGTGCAAAAGCATATAAAGAGTAAAAATCAGACCGGTTTCTGCTATACTGTTACTTCATCAGTGTGAATGCATTAAACATATTACCCCTTATATATGATTAGAAATCAAGCATGTGATCAATTAAAGGTGCTCATTTAGTCTAGGTTTAAATACGCCCCTAACTTAATGATCCATTTTTTTCTCCGTGGTATTTAATATTTCATGCCAACCAGATTTATGGGATCTGGACCCCCCTATTTTATCAATCACTGTAAAGCTGAGTACAGTATTTTTATGCAGTATGGTGCGTTTGTATAGGGCACTACTTGTTTTATGATGTTTAATTTCACTAAGGTGTTCAGACATTCTAAACTTCAGTGGCCTCGATGTTTGCCCTATGTAAAAAGCTGAACAGCTGCAGCTAACAAGGTATATTACCTAGTCAGTATGACAGTTTGCAAAAAATGTAATGTCAAAGACCTGAGCAGTATTTTTGCTACTGAAACTTTTTGTTTTAAGGATCCTAGAACAATGGACACAGTGTCCAAATGGGAAACAACCGATTAAGGGATACCCTGAAAATGTAACTTGGGAATACTGTTTATCCTTCTCATGCCGATGTTTATAATGATTGAAGTGTGCTGCCAAATGTTTTCCTTTCCTAAAAGAAAATTGACATTTGTTTTCCAAAATTTCACTTAATCTTTTGTCAGCCAAGAGGATACTCCAGTTTTGTTGGACACTGTCCATCAATACCCCAGTGCTACGACCATAAGTAGTCACAAACCTTAAGAGGAATCCCTCACCTTTGTGTTTGTCTTTATATTGAAGGAGGTTCTGCCTTTCCATGTTTTCCACACAGTTTTGACATGTAGAACCTGTCCCATTGTGTACCCCGTCTCTGACTCTAGATACCAGGTCATCTCTGAAATGCCCATATGTGCTCTCATCAGAACAAATGTGTTTCATCCTCATGAATTGGGACTTAGGAATGTTCTTGCAGATATGGGGGGATGAAAGCTGGTGGCATGGAGAAGGGAGTTGTGTTCGGGGAATTTACAATAGACTTCAGTGATCAAAGTGTGATCCGGGGCCCTAATCACTAAAACATCCAAGAAGGTGATCCTTTCTTTGTGATAATTAACTGTAAATTCTATTCTCCATTTGTTCTCATTTTAATTGTTAAACTCCAATAGATATTCAACATCCGATATCCAGACCAACCAGCAATCATCCAGGTATCTTTTCCAAATATCCATCTCTCCCATAAATAAATTGTGGGAGCAGTCATAGATGATTTGTTCCTCAATATATGCCATGAACAAATCGGCATATATTGGGGCAAATGATGCTCCCATGGCCGTACCCTGTATCTGCAAGAAACATTTGTCCTGATAAAAAAAAGACATTCTTAGTGAGCACATGTTCTGTGAGGCCAATGTGAAATGTATTAAACCCAGGCGGGTAAAGTTCTGTTTTGTATAACCAGTAATGTGAGAGTGTTCAATCTCGCCTTTGTTCTTACACATGGGTTCGGAGCCGATCCTCGGCTCCGTGCCGGCCGACTGCAAGCTCTGCATCGAGAAGAAGCTCGAGGACATCTAATACCCACAATCCCCCTCTGCCTTTACCTCAGATCTAGTTTGCCGCTGCTGCATTCGCATCGCTGGAGGCTAGCTCGAGGGTTTTCAGATAAGATTTAACTTTCTTTTTGTTAAATTTTCAGGAGATCTTGTTTAAAATCACTAGTTACTGTATTTAGTGTATGGTGTGTGTGTAGAGACAGAAATTCTCGGTACCGTTAACTTAGTTTAACTTCTTTTAACTGGTATAGAGTTTTTCGGGGCCTACCACCCCTACTTGGATTGACAAACGGACTGACATATTTACCGGATTTGACCCTTTTTTTCTCTGGATTGACTGTTACTGGACTTGACTTTTTTCTCTTACTAAAAATGTCTGAGAAAATGAAATCTGGATTTAAACGTTGCCAGTGTGGCCAAAAGATGTCGGTCACGGACAACCACAGTTCCTGTGTCTACTGCCTTGGCCCTCTCCACTTACAAGAGGACTGTTCTATTTGTCACTCTTTTAGTGGGAGGGTCATGACAGATAGGCGCAGGAAACTGATGGATAGAGGTTTATTGAAACCCTCTTTCCAGGAGGCTCTGGATGCTTCAGACCAGGCATCCAAATCCTCGAAGGAATCGAAGACGTCGGAGCCCAAGTCATCGGCTCCGACCTTCGGGTAAAGTTAGATCACCGGTTCCACAGACTTCGGGGCCGAGTGTTCAACTGTTGGCAGTTTCCGAGCCTCGAGTCTTGGAACCGGTGACGGAGCTCCCTCCACCGACTCTGTTGAGGTCGGCTCCGTCTTCGATCCCTTCGACTCGTTCTTCCAGGCCCCTTTCCGACACCGATGTGGACCGTGTGGTGCAGAAATTGATGGAGCATACGGCCCTATCCAAGCTTATCTCGGTCTCCTCTCAGTTGATGTCGAGACTTGAAGGCCTGCCACTATCTCCATCTGTTCCTCCTCCGAGACCTGTCCAGTCTTCGGAGCCGGAAGAAGCTGAACTGATGATTGTGGAGCCCTTGGTGCCAGAACCGTCTTTTTCTCGGTCGGCACCGTTCACCTCGACTCCATCCGATCCGGTACTGGAGTCTCGGGGCCGAAGATCCATCCTTGGTTCCGGGACCGAGAGTCGGACCGATGTTTCGGTTCCGACGCTCCTCTCGAGCCTCGGCGGATCGACTCGGTTCCGTCCTCGGGTCGGTGCCTTCGGTTCCTGTTTCGGGGATTCTTCCCATTTCTTGAACCGGGAGATACCTCGACTCGGGACCCGGGGGCCTTCGACCTCATGAGGAAGGTGTTGTCTGCCCAGACAACCACATCAGCAGGAACAGCTTCTCCTCCCCACAAAGGACCGTTATCCTCCTCTGCACCCACGGCCACATCCAAGCGTCGGGCACCAGTGTCTCAGCCACCCCTGGAGGGTGCCCCCTCTTCCTCGGAGGCTTCTTCGGATGCTCCCACGAAGAAGTCCCTAGGAAAAGATTGTGTAAGAGGAGACACTTGGATTCTCCACAAGAATCCTTGACATCTGATACTGACTTAGATGAGTCAGAAGGGTCCCCTAAGTCACCTTCAGAAGATGTCTCCTTTTCTGACATCTTGGAGATCCTAAAACAGAGAGGTGACTGGCAATCCCTCCCCCCTTCTGAGGATGAGTCAGTTTTGCTGAAGGCATTTGGTGCTCGCCCTTCCTCCTCCTGGGTCACTCCGCCCTTCGATGAGTTAATGGAGTTGATTGCTCGAAGGGCGTGGGAGACACCTGACACGGTGGAACCAGTCCCTAGGAAGCCAAATAAGTACATTACGGCACCACAGGACAAGGCTTACCTCACCAAAGGAGTTCCAGTAGACGCCATGGTGGTGGCAGCGGCCACGAAAAAGGAGATGTCGGAGTCTTCTTCATCTGTCCATCCGCCTAACAAAGATTCTAGGACCATGGACAGATACGGGAAGCGCATTTTCAGTTCAGCGGCTTTCTCTATGCGTTCCCTGAACTACTTGACTCATTTTACACGTTTACAGAGGGATCTAGTCAAAGAGTTGGGAGATACCCTCCAGGGTACTACAGATGCTGCTGTTTCAGAGAAAGTTACAGCACATCTCAACACCCTTACATCCATTGTAAACTCGTCCATGAGGCTGATATCCTACGCAGCCGAAGGATTGAGTAGGGCAGCGGCTTCAGCGATTGCTCTTCGTAGGCAATCCTGGATGCGCTTATGTTCGTTTGCGGAAGCCTTCAAGTCTTCCTTTACTAACGCCCCATTTGATGGAGCCACACTTTTTGGCCCTAAAGTAAAGGAGACCCTTACCCGGTGTGAACAGGAGGGAAAGACTCTGTCTGCTGTCGGAGTCCGTTTTTCCACCCCTTCCAGACCGTACCCCAATTGGCAACGTGGTGGGAAAATGTGGTTTCGAAAACCCCAAGGATCTTTCCCAAACACACAGGGTGATGCCCCCTCTAGAGGCAGAGGGGGGGGCAGAGGTGGAAGACGCCGCCCTGGCGGCAGAGGGGGTCCGCAAAACCAAGGTGACAGGGATAACCTCCCTGGCAAACCTTTTCAGCACTCCTGAGAGGAGGCCCGACTGTCCTGCTCTGGAGGCAGTCGGGGGTCGCTTAGCTTTATACCCTCAGGCCTGGCAAAACCTTTCTTCAGACAATTGGGTAAAAGCGTTGTTACCAGAGGTTACAAAATCCCATTTCTATCTACACCCATTCCAAAGAGAACTCCCAGATGTACCACCCCATCTGCGAGACCCAGCAGCTACAGAAATTTCAAAGCTGCTAGAAAAAGAGTCATCCAACCAGTCCCAGCGGACCAAATAGGATTCGGAACTTACTCAAGGTTCTTTTTAGTTCCAAAGAAAACAGGGGACTGGAGGCCGATTCTGGACCTAAGCCATCTCAACACCTTTGTCAAGAAGGAAAAGTTCCGAATGGTCACGCTTCAATCGATCCTTCCATTCTTACGGAAGGACGACTGGATGTGCTCGATAGATCTGAAGGACGCATACTACCACATCAAAATGGCCAGGGCGTCCAGGGATCATTTGCGCTTCCGGCTGGGAGCCAGTCACTATCAGTTTCGAGCCCTGCCCTTTGGTCTGACTACAGCCCCAGGGTCTTCACCAAATGCATGGCAGTGGTAGCGTCTCATCTGAGGCGCCTAGGATTCCAGGTGTTTCCGTATCTGGACGACTGGCTCCTGTCTGCCACCACCAGGCGTCAACTGATACAAGCCAGGGATTACACCCTACAACTTTGTACACACCTTGGAATTTCAGTAAATTTCGAAAAATCTTTGCTACAGCCATCACAGCATATCTTATTCATAGGAGCAGAATTAGATACGCACCATTTAGTTCTAAAACTTCCTACAGAAAGAATAGTAGCACTTCAAATCAACATTTCCCTTCTGCTGTCGTCCAGAAAGTCCCGGCAAAATTGTTCTGAAAGTCTTGGGTCTCATGGCAGCTTCTCTCATTGCGATACCATTGGGAAGACTGCACATGAGAGTGCTACAATGGCTTCTGTTTGCACAATGGTCATTCCAACAACTTCCACTGACTCACGAAATATTGATAACGAAAACATGCAAATCACACCTAATGTGGTGGTTACAGACTTGCAACCTATCCAGCGGAAGACCATTTGTGCTACCCGCACCGTCAGCGGCGATAACCACGGACGCTTCCCTGATAGGGTGGGGGGGCATCTTTCAGGGACAGACAGTCCAAGGCGAATGGACCAATCTGGAGTACAATCTGCACATCAATGTTCTGGAGTTGAGGGCAGTGTTTTGGCGTTGCAACACTTTGCTCCCCTTCTTCCTCCAGGGACCATTGCAGTTCAGACAGACAACATGTCCGTAGTCTGGTACATAAACAAGCAAGGGGGAACCAGGTCTTACCAACTATGCAGAGAGGCCATGAGAATTTGGCAATGGGCAGAGTCCACGGTCGCTTTCTGATCGCAACGCACATCCTGGGGTCATCCAACGTCATAGCCGACAGGCTGAGCAGGGCAATACTATTGCCTCACGAGTGGTCCCTCAAACAGTCAGTTGCGAGAAGGATTTTTCACAAATGGGGCCAGCCTACCTGCGATCTGTTTGCGTCTCCAATGAACGCCAAATGCAGGAGCTACTTTGCCCTATTACCCCCTCCAGGGAAGTCCCCAGGACGCTGGTGCACGATTGGCCCCGGGTCTCCTATATGCTTTTCCTCCATTTCCCCTGATTGCAAAGTTTCTACAGAAAGCCAACAACCTTCAGAGGACTATTATTCTCATTGCTCCGTTCTGGCCTCGTCAAATTTGGTTCCCCTTTCTATTGCATCACCGCATTCGGGGACCTTGGATGCTGGACCCAGAGCCAGATCTACTGACTCACTCGTCAGGAGTTCCTCACCCATCTCTAGAATCTCTCCATCTAGCAGCTTGGCTGCTCCGCTTCCCTTTTTAGCCAGGTCGGTTCCCCTTACATCGGCGGTTCAAGATATTTTAGTAGCTTCTCATAAAGTTTCCACTATAAAGACTTACACCAGTAAGTGGAAACGTTTTGTCTTTTGGGCGGAGTCACATCATTTGGACCCTGTTGTAGCTCCGTTAAACAAGATTTTAGAGTTCTTGACCGAACTATTTCATGAAGGAGCTTCCCCGGCTACTTTAAGAGTACAGTTAGCTGCCATTTCTAACTATCATGTAGAGGAATGTGGTGCGCCTATTATGGCTCACAGACTTTGTAAAGCCTTTTTAAAAGGTTCTTTTCATATCAGACCACCAGTCAGAAGTCCGACATCACCGTGGAATTTGAACCTGTTGCTCTCTAAATTGATGTTGCCACCCTTTGAACCAGCCTCAAGTTGCACATTAAAATTTTTGTCATGGAAAACTTTATTTCTAGTGGCCATTACATCTGCTAGACGAGTGTCTGAGCTTCAGGCCCTTTCTGTCAAACATCCTTATTTAATATTTCATTCTGACAGAGTATCCCTACGCACTAATCCATCCTTTCTCCCCAAAGTTTGCTCTTCTAATAATATTAATCAGTCCATTGAATTACCCACCTTCTTTAAGAACCACTCTAATAAATTGGAGTATATGTTGCACAAACTGGATGTCCATAGACAACTCAGATTTTATTTGGATAGAACAAAAGATCACAGGAAATCTGATCAACTATTTGTAGCTTTTGCTGACAGCAGAAAGGGTCTTGCAGTTACGAAACGAACTCTTTCCAAATGGCTAACTGACTGTATCACATATGTTTATGAGGCCTCTGATCAAACATTATCAGTGAAACCCAAAGGACATTCCACCAGATCAGTTTCTACATCTTTGGCTCACGCAGCTCGCTTACCACTAGACACTATTTGTGCGGCTGCTACTTGGGCTAAACCACATACATTTATCTCTCATTACAAAGTGGACAGGGTTTCTAGGGATAGGGCAACCTTTGGTTCCACTGTGCTCAAGAACGTTCTCCCTTGAGTTCCTCAGGATCATGGAGCTAGGACGCTACCCATGTGTAGAACAAAGGCGAGATTGAACACTCTCACATAAAGAAGTTATGTCCTTACCATAACGCGTTCCATGTGGAGTGTTCATCTCGCTTGGTTATTACACTCCCACCCTCCACCCTTAGGAAGAACGTTCGATTTGGTGCCTGGTCTGGAGTATTCTCCTTCTGCTGTTGCATTATTAGTGTTACTATCATACCCTTGGTATGTTTGTATATATGTACTTCTATGTATATAGTTTGGCATGTGTGCGTGCTTTATGTCTGGTTTGCTTGCAAACTAGATCTGAGGTAAAGGCAGAGGGGGATTGTGGGTATTAGATGTCCTCGAGCTTCTTCTCGATGCAGAGCTTGCAGTCGGCCGGCACGGAGCCGAGGATCGGCTCCGAACCCATGTGTAATAACCAAGGCGAGATGAACACTCCACATGGAACGTTATGGTAAGGACATAACTTCTTTTTCCAAGGCCTCAAGCCCTGCCCAATGTCAGATATTAGTATACAAGGCTGTCACATCTAGTGTACACAATAACTAGTCCGGTTCAAGTTGCATTTCCGAAATGACGTGAAGGAATTCAGTGGTACCTCTGATTCGAGCTCTTACAAATTTAAGTAATGGTTTCAGATATTTAGTGAGAAACAGGGACAGAGGTTTAGTGAGAGAACCCGTGCCCAAAACAATGGGTCTACCTGGGGGACTGCAGGGATTTCTGTGTATTTTGGGCAAGAAATAAATGTATTGTTGACTGGGATCTGTTAATGTCAAATGTAACCTGGTGGTGTTGTTAATTATGCCTTCCGCTAATGCTAAGGACAAAAACTCATCTATCTGTTTGTTTAAAGAAGGGGGTGGGGTCGATGCTTAAATGGGTATAGTATCGGACATCCGAGAGCTGCCTGTTAGCTTCCATGTCATACTGTGTCCAGTCTTGCACCACCACAGCCCCTCCTTTATCAGCTCCCCAAATCACCAACTCATGATTCCTGGCTAACTTGACAATGTTATCCATATTGATCTTTGAGATGTTGTTAGCCATAGGTTTATGATCCCTTGAATAAAAATGCAGATCTTTGCGGATAGAATTTTGAAACATGAGCACATTGTGGTTCATAGGGGGCATGAACGAAGATCTGTGATATCTGAATTCATCAGTAGTATCTGAGAATTGCTTATCCTGAAAAAATAATTTTAGGTTTAAATTCCTACAAAATGTTACTACGTCATTAGCAAAATTCTCTTCAGGCACAACGAATCCAGGTACAAATGATAAATTTTTATTTAAAATGTCCATGTCCAAAGTAGAAAGGGCATAAGATGAAATATTGGTAACGTTAACATTTGTTATTTCCTTACAAACATTTGTAACAGAGCCTCCATGTTGTTCACTTCTTCTGTGTTTCCTGCCCCCCCTCTTAAGTTTAAATCCAAAGGGACGTTAGAGTTCCTTCTTTTCCCTGCTGGGGAGCCTGTGACACCTGAAGCCTCAAATTCCAGACCTGAGGAGGATTCCTCCCCTGAGGTCTCTACACTGGATGTAGATGCCTTTTTCAAAATGGATCTAGGGCATTTCCTTTTTGAAGGGTTCATCTTAAATTGTGCAAAATGGACATGTTTGTCTCTACCTGTATTGAAGGGCCCCCCCCTCTGTTGTAGTCTGCTAGGTCTCTGAGAAACTTCTTTTTCTTCCTGTCTCTTAATTGGGTCTCCAAAGTCATAAGTTCTTGGCCAAGATTTTTCAAACTGGAAGTGTAAATAGGTTGTCCATCATATCTTCTAACAGTATCACATAATTGGGAAATGGACTCTCTTTCACTGTCACTTACTCTGTTATGATGTTCGGCTAATATTTCCACAAACTTTAAGGAAACTTGCTGTTGGGCTTCACCCCATTCTTTTAAAAGAATCTCATCAGGATTGCTGACTAGAGGCTGTGTGCGTATACGTAGGCCTCTTGGTGTGATCCCTTTGGTAATGTATGCCCTGAAGAGCTTATAATGCCATACATTATTACGTAATACCCACATGTGCTTAGTAAGTTTAGAAAAAATAGCTTTGCAGCTATCTTCATTAGTGGATAGATGAATGCCACTCCCCACCATATTGGCCGTGCCAAGCCCAAAGATAGCCAAATCCTCTCGATCGGAAGCTAATCTTCGTAATAAACTGTTTAGTTCCATTGGTGAATGTATAAAAAATACATAAACAATGACCAATGTATGCAAAAAAACCCACAGAGAAGAAAGTCTGACATCAGAAATCCTAGTATTCAAATGTATTCAAATATTCAAAAACATCAATTCACCACCAAAGTCATAATAAACCATAATAGATGCAAATAGGACAAATGCCAGCCACTATAACAGTTTGTAAGGACAATATTAGCCGCTGTCATGTATAATTCCAAATTTCATAGTGCTGAGTCCATTATAAAAATATATCTATTAAGATGTTGAAGCACAGGTGCCCAGTAGGAAGGTAGCTGGAATAAAGAAGCTGAACCACGACAAAGTTAAAATCTTCTTTTTTAATACAAAATGGTGAGTGCTTTCGCAGTGGTAACCATTGCTTCATCAGACAGTTAATTCAAACAGCAACAGCACTTAAATTCTTTAATTCATTACTAAAACAACCAATCCTACCACTCAAAGTTAATTCAGTACTCAGCAATCAATTAATTACTATGGTTATGTTTTGCCCTTAATTAATTGCTGAAGTCAGAAGTACGCTGTTTAAAAACCACATGCACAAACTGTAAAAACAAGAACATGTGAATGAATATAAATAAAATACATAAAAAGTCAGTGAATAAATGCATATACTCATGTTCCCCATTTAGTAACTGCTTGTGTGTATGGGCATAAACATAAAAATATATGTACATTTATATAAAAATATAAGCAGTACACACTCAACAACTTAATACATATATTCTGCCTAATAGATACACATGCTGTCCACCTAGTAAACACATATGCTTTAAACATACATCTCAACAAATACTTGTTTTTTAGTGATATCTATGCTAGAAGCAGCTCAAGAAATATTGTCATATTGACCCAAAGCCCTGCATGTGTTTATGAAATCTTTTCTTGTTAAGATAGTATTGTTATTATTTATTTTATTTTAACCTTCTAGATTTTAGCACTGGCTTCAATGGAACACTATCATTCAAACCCAAACCTCTGTGTGCTCCTAAATGCAAAATCCATTTTACTTCCATATTTTCAGTAATATTGACTATGCCCCCTATCCTATTGCTGACATTCTGAATGTGTAAAACTTGAAATAAAAATATATGGTCATCCCCCTTATCCAATGTATGCTTAGCCAAAGCACTATACAGTTGCCCTTTTCTAGTGCAGTAAAGGTGATCCCTTATCCGTTCCCTAAGGTGACGGCTAGTTTTGCCAGTCAGTCTCAGGAATAAATGAATGATATCAACCCCTGTTATTTACACAGTGCTGAGTTCATTAAAACAAAGACCCCTGGGATATTCATATAAGTGCTGCATCCAATTCTGTTTAGAAAACACCAAAAGGCGTTTACATTGATATAAAATTATGCCTCAATTGATTCCAGGTGTTAGAAAATCTTCCACTTTGTCAATAGCCAAAAAATATTAAGCAATTTCCTTGATGACACAGCAGGCCAAAAATAATAGAGAGCCCCCACTGATGTATGCATTAGTAATAAAAAATAAAAATATACGTACTAAATACATATGCAATAGGCCCGATTTATGTATGGCACCATAGGAGATGAATAGGCAATACTTATCTACCTATGTCTTTTAAAGAGCACAATACTGTTGTCTAAACCTTCATAGCAATGGACCCCTATAGTGAGCACCATACAAGCATAATCATAATATTATAAAGTTTCAAGGCTTACTTGTGACCAAAATCACAATCCCTGAATAAGACAGGTGCAGCTATTCAAATGTTCCATAGAGACATATTAGACAATAGAAGTTTAAATAAGTAAACCTTAGGTGATGCAGTTATTATGGTTGTAAAACAATAATTTAGCATACAGTGTGTCCAAAAATAAGTTATAAAGGCCCAATAAATATATGGCCCCATAGGAGATGAATAGGCAGTACTTATCTACCTATGTCTCATAAAGAGCACAATACTGTGGTCTAAACCTTCATAGCAATGGACAACTATAGTGAGCACCATACAGACATAATCATAACATCATAAAATATCAAGGCTTACTTGTAACCAAAATCACAATCGCTAAATAAGACAGGTATGGGTATTCAAATGTTCCATAGAAACATATTTAGACAATAGCAGTTTAAATAAATAAACCTTAGGTGATGTAGTAATTATGGCTGTAAAACATTCATTTAGCATACAGTGTGCCCAAAAATAAGTTAGAAAGGTAAACCTGTATTGTTCACCCAACACAATGAAGTGTAAAGGTTACTAAATATGTCCATCATGGAATCATAATATCCCCTGTTGAGAGAATCGGACCAAAAAAGTCATATAGTTCCAAATGTAGTAGTCCCAATAAACCTGGTCGTGTTTTATGATGTTTCTGATGCACACCCCACAACATCAGATCCAAAATCGTGAAGCAGTAAATAATGCTCCACTGTTCAATTTCTCTTTTTGCAAAAAATGGTGTCCCACATTCAATAATGTAGAATCAGTTGATACTCCAAAGATAAATGAGCAATATACTGCCTAAATGTGTAACAATGACAGTTTGGCCAGATTCGGTATTTATTTAAAGAACATTAGTCCCAATGAAATGTAACATTCACCCAACAAAATGTAAAAATTGCTGAATATGTTCATCCTAAAGGCATAATGTCTATCGATGAAAGAGTCCAACCAAAAGAAGCCTAATGTTTTCAAGTATCGCGTTTGCCTATGTTTCCGATGCGTGTCCGTAAGCCCAATGATCAGGAAGGCAACAACAAAATATATAGCCCTGTTTGTAAGCTATTTCTATGACACCACATTCAGTCCAAAATCCTTGAAACAGTAAAAACTGCTCCACCATATGATTCCCTTTCAACAAAAAATGGCGTCCCACATACAAAAGTGTAAAGACAGTTGTTCTTGATACGCCAAATAAATGAGCAGTAACCTGCCCGGGTAAGGAACTGAATCAATTTGGCCAAATTCAGTGATCATTTAAAGAACATTAGTCCCATCTTCAAAAATCAGGACACATAAAACTGACTGCCTCACCCAGTATAGCAAAGTCATGACGGGAAGCCCATCTCATCTATATACACATCTAATTAGGAATCAATAGCTGTCACAAATAATGCACAGTATTAGAAGGTGTAAAGTACTTGCAATTCAAAAGATTCTCAATATTTGAAGTAGATCCAAAGAACAGTGCATATTAATAGACATTTAGTGCATTGTGATAATCACACACCATACTGCATACTGAAGCGTGTTACAATTGTGAGGTCCCAAATACAATGACATCTCCTAGAAAATGTAACAGGATTTCCATCCTTGTACAGTCAAGTATTATGAACCAAAAGGAACAAGAAAAAATATTTTCATCTTCTTAGTAGATAGGTCACCAAAATTGCAGGGCTGAAACCGATAATAAAAGGTAATCCAAGCCCAGAAACGCCACAGGCCAACAGCAGAGAAAAGAAGGAAGTCCAATGTGAAGTAAACTCCGCAGGTAGTGGGGCGTGTCATTGATCTATCCACTAATGAAGATGGCTGCAAAGCTATTTTTTCAAAACTTACTAAGCACATCTGGGTATTACGTAATAATGTATGGAATTATAAGCTCTTCAGGGCATACATTACCAAAGGGATCACACCAAGAGGCCTACGTCTACGCACGCAGCTAGTCAGCAATCCTGATGAGATTCTTTTAAAAGAATGGGGTGAAGCCCAACAGCAAGCTTCCTTAAAGTTTGTGGAAATATTAGCCGAACATCATAATAGAGTAATTGACAGTGAAATAGAGTTCATTTCCCAATTATGTGATACTATAAGAAGATATGAGGGACAACCTATTTACACTTCCAGTTTGAAAAATCTTAGCCAAGAACTTATGAATTTGGAGACCCAATTAAGAGACAGGAAGAAAAAGAAGTTTCTCAGAGACCTAGCAGACTACGACAGGGGGGACCCCTTTAATATAGGCACCCTTTAATATAGGCAGAGACAAACATGTCCATTTTGCACAATTTAAGAGGAACCCTTCAAAAAGGAAACACCCTAGATCTGTTTTGAAAAAGGCATCTACATCCAGTGTAGAGACCTCAGGGGAGGAATCCTCCTCAGGACTGGTATTCAAGGCTTCAGGTGTCACAGGCTCCCCAGCAGGGAAAAGAAGGAACTCTAATGTCCCTTCAATTTTAAACCTAGGAGGACGGGGGGGGGGGCAGGAAACATAGAAGAAGTGAACAACATGGAGTCTCTGTTACAAATGTTTGTAAGGAAATAAATGTTAATGTTACCAATATTTCATCTTATGCCCTTTCTACTTTGGACATGGACATTTTAAATAAAGGTTTATCATTTATACCTGGATTCTTTGTGCCTGAAGAGAATTCTCCTAATGACATAGTAACATTTTATAGGACTTTAAACCTAAAATAATTTTTTCAGGACAAGCAATCCTCAGATACTTCTGATGAATTCAGATATCATAGATCTTCGTTCATGCCCCCTATGAACCACAATGTGTTCATGTTTCAAAATTCTATCCTCAAAGATCAGCATTTTCATTCGAGGGATCACAGACCTATGGCTAACAACATCTCAAAGATCGACATGGATAACATTGTCAAGTTAGCCAGGAATCATGAGTTGGTGATTTTGGGAGCTGATAAAGGAGGGGCTGTAGTGGTGCAGGACTGGACACAGCATGGCATGGAAGCTAACAGGCAGCTCTTGGATGTCTGATACTATACCCATTTAAGCATCAACCCCACCCCCATTTAAGTGTCGACCCCACCCCCTTCTTTAAAAAACAGATCAATGAGTTTTTGTCCTTAGCATTAGAGGAGGGCATCATTAGCAACACCACCAAGTTACATTTGACATTAACGGATCACAGTCAACAATACATTTTTTTCTTGCCCAAAATACACAGATATCCTCGCAGTCCCCCAGGTAGACCCATTGTTTTGGGGAGGGGTTCTCTCACTGAACCTCTGTCCCTGTTTCTCACTAAACATCTGAAACCATTACTTAAATGTGTAAGAGCTCGAATCAGAGATACCACTGAATTCCTTCAGGTTATTTCTGAAATGCAACTTGAACTGGACTGGTTATTGTGTACACTGGATGTGACAGCCCTGTATACTAATATCCCGCATTGGGCATGGCTTGAGGCCTTGGAATACTGGTTATACAAAACAGAACTTTACCCGCCTAGGTTTAATATGTTTGTTATTGGCCTCACAGAACATGTTCTTGCTAAGAATGTCTTTTTTTATCAGGACAAATGTTTCTTGCAGATACAGCGTATGGCCATGGGAGCATCATTCGCCCCAATATATGCTGATTTGTTCATGGCATATATTGAGGAATAGTTCATCTATGATTGCTCCCACAATTTATTTATGGGAGATATGGATATTTGGAAAAGATACCTTGATGATTGCTGGTTGGTCTGGAGATCGGATGTTTAATATCTATGGGAGTTTATCAGTTATTTAAATGAGAGCAAATGGAGAATAGAATTTACGGTTAATTATCACAAAGAAAGGGTCACCACCTTCTTGGATGTTTTAGTGATTAGGGCCCCGGATCACACTTTGATCACTGAAGTCTATCGTAAATTCCCCGAACAGAACTCCCTTCTCCATGCCACCAGCTTTCATCCCCCCATATCTGCAAGAACATTCCTAAGTACCAATTCATTAGGATGAAACGCATTTGTTCTGATGAGAGCACATATGGGCATTTCAGAGATGACCTGGTATCTAGATTCAGGGACAGGGGGTACAAAATGGGACAGGTTCTACGTGTCAAAAACTGTGTGGAAAATATGGAAAGTCAAACTTAAAAGAAAAACACAAAGGTGAGGGATTCCCCTTAAGGTTTGTGACTACTTATGGTCGTAACACTGGGGTATTGATAGACAGTGTCCGGCACCACTTTAACATCTTGTTGTCTGACAATAGATTAAGTGAAATTTTGGGAAACAAATGTCAGTTTTCCTTTAGCAAAGGAAAAAATTTGGCAGCACACTCCAAGCATTATAAACATCAGCATGAGAAGGATAAACAGTATTCCCAAGTTATACTTTCAGTGGATCCCTTAATCGGTTGTTTCCCATGTGAACACTGTGTTCTTTGTCCTAGGATCCTTAAAACAAAAAGTTTCAGTAGCAAAAATACTGTTCAGGTCTTTGACATTACATTTTTTGCAAACTGTCATACCGACTGGGTAATATACCTTGCTAGCTGCAGCTGTTCAGCTTTTTACATAGGGCAAACATCGAGGTCTTTGAAGTTTAGAATGTCTGAACACCTTAGTGACATTAAACATCATAAACCAACTAGTGCCCTATACAAACACTCCATACTGCATAAAAATGCTGTATTCAGCTTTACAGTGATTGATAGAATAGGGGGGTCCAGATCCCATATACCTGGTTGGCATGAAATATTAAGTACCAAGGAGAAAAAATGGATCATTAAGTTAGGGGGCTTATTTAAACCTGGACTAAATGAGCACCTTTAATTGATCACATGCTTGAGTTCTAATCATATATAAGGGGTAATATGTTTAATGCATTCATACTGATGAAGGCTAAGTAACAGTATAGCCGAAACTGGTCTGATTTTTACTCTGTGTGCTTTTTCACCAAATAAAAAAGTCTGATAATATTGCCACTGTTTGCTGGTCTTGTGCTTTTTGAATTGTTACAGTTGGATTGAGACCTTGCAGCTGCCGTACCTGCGGAGTTTACTTCACATTGGACTTTCCTGGTAAACAAATGTTAAATAAAAAATAACATTTGTGGTTTTCTAGCAAATTAGTGAGAACTGAATTCACAAAATGATAGCTATTTAAGTTTCAACCATCCTATCTTTCAGGAAACACATGGTAACACAACATTTTATTCTAGCAACTTTCTAAGATTATACAAGCAATGTTTAAAATGTGTCCTGGGTTTTGGGCCTTGGCTTTTTCTTGATTTCTTGTGCTGCACAGTTCTTCAGGAGAAAGCGAAATTTAGTGCTGCTTATGCAAAGTCTACTTGCATTGTTAGTAGCACAAAAGGTAGTATATTTGCTTTTGCTGCAGAAGGCTGTGGATTCTACTCCCACAGTATGTAGATGACTTACTGATACTGTACAGTGTTGTACATTTAAAGGGGGTGGATGCTGCCGTCCTGAGAATGTCCTTCTTTTTTTGAGATACCTAGTAACTATGGACCTGTTATCAGTTTGCCACCCATTCCCTTTTGAAATATTGCTAACTTATCATTTTTTTAATGTAACGTAGGCAGTTTATTCTTCAAGGGCAACAGGCACTTTACTTGTTGATGAAACAATGAAATATAAAGTTGTTTGCTAGCAGCAATCTCTTCATTAGTAACAGATCTGTTTAATGTAGAATTATTTAAATGACTTTTACTTCTGCAGAGATTGTGCATATTTACTGATACTGGTGGGTTGTGGAAGTTTGAATAGACATTTATGATGGAAATGTTCTGAATTGGGCAGTTTTGTCATTTTTGATTTGTGCATTTTTTTTTCATTGCTTACTGGAAAAATGTTCAAAATATAAATTTAAAACACGCTCTAACAAGTGTATTATACAAGGAATATAATGTAATGGTTTACATGCATTTGGTCACGCGACCGAGGGTCAATCCGTCATAATGCCAAACCTAAATGTTGAATCTCGTATGCCAGAATACTCGGAATGTCACGCAGAACGTCGAATTTGAAATTCCCGATCGTACAACCGCCACAACAAACGCTACCATGGGTTGAGAGGAGGGGATAGTAGCCAGGCTAGCGTTCGGTAATCTCAGGTTCGACATCTGCATATTCGACATTCCGTGATCCTAGGGTTCTGCTGTCGACACATTCGCGGTCGCACATTGGTCATTTCCGCAAATGCATGTATACATAATTTAATACAGTCAGGAAGGTGTATCAAAGAATGTGCATGTTTTGTGTGCAAGGGGCCTATGATTTGAAAGAAGACCAAAGGTAATCTTTGTCCGCCACTTGCCAGATGCATTTTCTTTGAATGTGGGTTTCAATACTGTTTCAATCAATGTGTGTTTCAAGGGTGGAGAAGTTTTAATGCTAAGTCTATTTTCTTTGTGAGACTGTATTGCTTTGTTTAGCACATGTCTATTAGTGTTTGTGCTATAAAATGTAAAAGAAAAGTTTTAAGTGAAATCCAAATAATCATTGTAGAAGTAAAGCAGTATGCACATTACAGTGTTTATGGTAAATGGGGAAAAATAGCCAAGTAATGGGACATTGGAATGGCTGCAGGGGGACTCTGGGGCCATATTTGGTTGTCTCTTCTTCAGTTTGCTTTTGAAAGTTGGTATCCTACAATTCCACTGGAGTGGGTGGGTATGTATAATTATGTATGCACATTTTATGTTAATCAGCATACAGATTTGTACCTATTTTTCATGGGCCTTTGTCCAGATTTTTTAATGTTTCCAAGTTGAGAAGTATGAGTTGAATCTCTCAGTCACTCTGGTGCAGTCACCAAGCCCAGAGCAGCTCCAATTAAATGAGAGAACCAGGCATATGCTGTCTCAGAAATAGAATTCCCAGAATACTTGAAGTAATAATAAATTGGAGCACATTTGTACTCCCTCAGATGCATCACCAGAGATGCTGATTACTCCAAAGAAGGCTCATGAATTTCAGTTAACATGTTTTTCAGGATTGTTACTATACTACAGAATATACATATGACAGTTTTGCACTGCTTTCTCTACCTTTGTTGACATTTATGATTAACATAGTAAATCTCTTGCCATTTCTTTGCATTTTATTGTACCAGGATTTGAATATTGTATTATCTCAAGTATCTTTTTTCTCTGGTAGTTAGATACAATATTCTCATCATCTTTAAACATCAGGCCTAAGACACAACTTATTTCATCTAAGAAAGAAAAGCAAGACTAGAGATGATTTTTGCTGTGTTTAGCCTATAATCACTTGTATCAGTAATTCTATTTCTAGTACATTTCTGAATTATTTCACTTTTTTTCTTTCTGTGGCAATTGGGGTATTATCCCCAAAATTTGTATTTCAGCTAATAACTCTTTATTCTGTTCTGGTAAATATATTAGGCTTAGTATTTCTGCTATATATAGCTCGTTGGTCTCTATTTCATTTTCAGTCCGTACCTCTGTTTCCTCCCTATTGCTTGAATGAAGACTTTCTGAATAGGTTGAAAAGGGGTGTGCAGTTAGAACTTGTCTGATTGAAGACTGCTGGAACAGGGCTCAGTTTTGAGCTTTTTTCTGGTTAATTGGGTAACTTGTTTAAATCAGTTTGTTCATTTTCTATTGTTATATATATATATATATATATATATATATATATATATATATATATATATATATAAAATTGCACTTTATTCATCTGCGTTTCCTGTATTTGTGTTTCTTCCTACTTTATTACTGAGGGATTGACTACAACTCTGATCTGCGATATATAACAATAAGTATCCTTTTCTTTGCTTTTAAACAGTTTTTTTGAGTGTATCTGCTTTATTTTCTGAAAAAAAAAAAAAAAAAAATATATATATATATATATATATATATATATATATATACTTCTTTCCCGCCTTTCTAAGGTAGTATAATCCAGTTTTCAGGTTAGTGCTGAATTCAGGGCTGTGTTACAAATCTCTGTGTTTGCCCATACCTTACTTGGATAGAAGGAAGTTTATCTGTTCACCTGTAAGAGAGGGGAGCTTTGAGCAGCCTATCTGTCCCTGGATGAGTGGTTTCAGCCCAGAAATTAGTAGTTTATTGGCCATTTTGGGCTAATTTCTATTTCTTTCATTTCCCTGTTATAAATACCATATTTGCCCGGTTTTGCGCATCGGGCAGTGCCGGTTATCTAGGTTAAGACTATTCCCGGCTCCACAAAGTCTCCTCTTCAATTTTTCCCTTAGAACTAGACAAACCTTCAACTTAAGCACTCAAGCCATTAATTTCTCAGCCCGGCACTTGCTCAAAACTTATAGCAAGCACTTATAAACCCTAGCACTAGACCCTCCTGTACTGTACAGAAGGACAAGGCTCTCTATTCGACCTTACCAGCCATCCAGTAAAACAGTTCACTGTACCTATCCAGGCATGTCCAAAGGGCAATTTCAGGTATACTCTCCAGTCCAGCTGGTGAATCTGGGCATTTTGAGGCAATGTTACAACTGCCTCATGTACACAAACAACCCACTCCTCCTACCATCAAACACTAATACATGCGAGAGATGCAGTTATACAGCCAAACTAGAGGTTAAGCTCTCTCAACCCAAGACTGGATCAGATAGTCAAGAGGAGAAGGGAAATACTTGCATCACACCACCAGTCTTACATAGACCCATTAAACCAGCACCGGCAAAAAACACACATAAATACATGGAAACATACTTGGAGGACCTAAATAAAAATCTGCAAAACCAACAGAGACCTCCAAAGCAAACATCCAAGCAACCTCCAACCCCCAACACAAACCATGAAACACATACTTCACAAAACCAGTGTGCCATGCAATCACAGTCCTTAAGGCAAAATAACATACCCAACATACTAGTAATAGGTGACTCTCTAGTCAGGCACACTGACATCCCACTCACTAGGCTGAATAAGGAGAAGGTTACTGTTAGCTGCCTGTCGGGTGCCAGGATCCGCCACATAACACAAGCACTCAGGTCACTACAGAACAATTACAAATATGACTCTGTCATTGCCCATGTTGGTGTGAATGACCTGAGGCGTACCTCCCTGGACTACATGAAAAGAGACATGGAAGAGCTCTCTGATCACGTAGCCCCAGGCCGGTATGACCCTGAACCTGAGTAGCATCCTGTCCTCACCAAGAACGATACCACAATATAAAGAAAAAATTCTCGATTTCAACAATTGGCTAAGTTTCTGGTTTCATTCAAAGGGGATCCAATGTCTGTCCACCTGAGATGACATGTTCGACAAGCCACGCTGCTTCGCTAGAAATGGCTTGCACCTGTCACCCTTAGATTTTCGAATACTTGCCAAGGCACTTGCCACCCCCATAGTGCCTTTTTTTAGGCAAGGCTCAAAAGACAAACCCACCGCCGTAAATAGCACAAGTAACAAAAAAACTGAGGGTAATGCTACTCAATGCCAGAAGTCTAAACCTCAGAATGCATGCACTCGAGGCACTCCACAGTATGGAGAAAATCGATATATGTGCAGTAACAGAAACCTGGTTTAAGGCACCAGAGAGCAACCCAGCACTACCAGGCTACAACTCATACCATACATTTCGGCCACAGAACCCAAACCAAAATACAAAAGGCGGGGGCGTATCCATATTCATCAAGGATACCCACACCTCCAGGTTAGTGGCACAGCACGATGCTTCAGAGATCATTCACATGCAAATAACAATGGGCAAAACTGCAATTCAAATTGTAACTTGCTACAGATCACCCACCATGTCCCAGGACCCCAATTCCGCATTTCTGGAAACACTGGGAAACATAAAGGTTCTACCAATCACTCTAATATTGGGTGATTTCAATTTCCCAAACATTAACTGGGAGAACTACTCAAGTACTAACTCCCTTGCCCAACCTATCCTAGAATTTATAAACTCAAACGCCCTGGTTCAACTGGTCAACACTCCCACCAAAGGTGACAACATATTGGACCTGGTCATCACCAACATGGGCGACTGGTGCTCCACACCAGAGGTCAACCCGTCACTGGTTAGATCTGACCATAAACAAATCACTTTGGATATCCATATTCCGCCCCCACCCCCAGACAAGAAAGCCACCGTGAAAAACTTTTCAAAAGCAAACTTCACATTACTGAAGACTGAGGTGGAAAGTTTCAAAGCCCCCATGCTGAAGGATAACATAGTCCAAGCTGCAAAATCCTTTACTAATGCATTCTACGGGCAGCTACAAGAATGCATGGATCGTGTCATCCCAAGCAAAGCCAAGACTCACTCCTCCAAGAAAAGGAAACTAGTCTGGTGGACTCCTGCCATAAACAAGCTATACAATAGAAGGAGAAAACTAGTACAGAAAAGAGTAAAATTCCAAGAAGGGAAGACATCCCTGATCAGTATCAGCAAGAAACTACCATCCCTCATAAAATCATCCAAGGCGAGCTTTGAAAGAAAAATTGCCAAGGACTCCAAAGATAACCACAAGGTATTCTTTAGCTATGTCAAGAATCTAAGTGGCAATGCTCAGATGTGCTCAGAGTTAGTGCAGAATGGCACAAAATACACTGAACCCACCAATATCGCCAACATCCTGGCAGACAGGTTCAGCGCAAACTTCACCCCCCTCTCACCACCAAAAGGGCCCATAGCCATACCAGAAGAATGTAGAGTCCCTGAAATTACAGACACTCGGATTAAAACAGCCCTCTCCAAAGCCAAAAACACAGCATCAATGGGACCAGACGGTGTCCCAGGCTGTGTCCTACACAAGCTCAAAGACGAACTATCCCTTCACCTAAACACATTGTTCAAACTCAGCCTCTCCACAGGCTACATACCCATAGAGTGGCGCACAGCAACGGTTATTCTGCTCCACAAAGGTGGAGCCACAACAGACCTTAGGAACTGTCACCCTATAAGCCTGACTAGCTTGGTCTGCAAAGCTATGGAGCGCATCACCATGGAACTCATTAACAGAGACATTGGGAACCTCCAAACACTGGACCCTACCAAGTTCGGCTTTGTTAAGGGCAGATAATGCCTCCTAAACCAGGTGGACTTCTTTGAGACAGTTACCAAGGCTATAGACAAGGGAAAGGTGGTACACACAGCCTACCTAGAACTCGCAAAGGCCTTTGACACCATTTGCCATTCTGGTATTATAGACAAGCTCACCAGCCTGAACAAAAACCCCTATGTCACAAGATGGGTTGCCAACTGGCTCACAAACAGAACCCACATGGTAAGAGTTGTGGGAGCTAGGTCTGACTCTAAACCGGTTACAAGTGGCGTTCCCCAGGGCTCAGTCCTAGGACCCCTCCTGTTCGGCATATACTTCTCAGAGGTACAGGCAAGCACAGGAGGACTATGGCTGACCAAGTTCGCAGACGACTGCAAACTAGGGGCTGTAATTGATTCTCCGGCTGACACAGACATCCTCCAAAAGGGTCTCACTGAGACGGACACCTGGTGTCAAAATCATGGCCTCAAGCTAAATGCCAAAAAGTGCATAGTCATCCCCTTTGGAAAAAACAAATTACCCAAAAATTACCACATTGGTGGTAGTCCCATAAATACGGAAGAAGTAATAAGGGATCTGGGGACCCAAGTAGATAGTAAACTCTCCTTTGATAATCACATTGCCAAAGTGGTTAGAAAATCCTTCTACATGGCACACCTTATCACAAAAGGGTTCTCATCCAGATCAAAAGAGGTCATTGTGCCCCTCTACTCATCGCTCATCAGACCCATCATAGAGTACAACGCCCCATTTGGGATGTATCTTACAAGACACCTGAAACAGCTGGAAAGACCACAGAAGTACCTCACTAAGAGGATCAATGGCCTCAAACAGATGCCGTATGCAGCTCGACTGAAGAAACTCCAGTTGTACTCGGTTGCATACCGCCTACTCAGAGGTGATCCCTGCCTGACATACAAGGCCATGTCCAACCCAGAATTGATGGACATGCTCCACTTAAAGAAAACCTTATCCCCTTGAGCCACACGCTCTAGGGATCTAAACCTCACCACAACAATAAATAGAACGTGCTGGAGGGATAGATTCCTGTCCCAGAGACTTCCCATGCTTTGGAACAAGATCCCACTCTACATTAGGCAGAGCTCCTCGCTAACACTCTTCAAAATAAACCTTGACGAGTGGATGGGAAACAGAAAGTTTACCTCGGGGATCACTTCAGTGGCTCTGCTGGACAGAGGCACAGGGAACTAATCTAAGTGGGCAGCGAAAGCCAACACATTCTGGCTAGGCTTATAAATGCCTTCGGGCAGATAGCCTAGTACCCACCGATGAACCTATGAATATACTTTACAGGAGTTTAAGATTTGGATCTGCTTGCATTTCTGCTGCATAAATATTAGTGAAATTTCTCACATTCATACACTGTCACTAGCAGTTCTTTCTCTGTTTGAATATAATTATTTTTGTGCATCTGTAAGATTCCTACCTTGGAACCATTTGCCCTGGTTTCAGTCTTTGTCTTTAACACAAGTACAAAAAAGCACAGCCCAGACTTCTCTGGAATTCTTAAAGACTTCTGCCTTCATAGGTTTGCATTTTCTTTAAGAAGAGCAGATAAGCTCCTGGACATTCTTACATGGATACTTAGACATTCTGATTTAAAGGGCTAGTCTCCAATACTCTTGCTTTTTCTTAAAACTTGTTCAAGTTAAGGGGCATAATCCAGTCATTCTCAGTACAAGAATAAGAGAAGCACACAAATTTTTCTTTTGTCATGCTCTTTTAACCACACTTTTCTTTTCTTTTTTTGTTTTACATTTCAGTGCCTACATTTCTTAAAACTGAACAAGGGAAAGAGAGAAGAAGGGAGAAAGAAACATGAGCACCTGTTTACATTAGTATCACAATTACACTTAAAAATAACTGAAAGAAAATACTTTATAGCATGCAGAGAAAATCATGCGCTATGAAAATAGTACCATTAAGAAAAAAAATTGTTTTACTTACAGTTAACTTTCTCCCTCCACTTCCTCTCTCACTCACTCCAATGGAGCTCTGGAGGTTGCACTGTAACTTCCAGTGGGCAGAGCCTTTTGACAGAATCAAATTATGTTTTTACATTTCAAACAAATGTTCATATCTCTGGAACCACAGGGGTTATGAAAAAAGTATTAATGGCAAACTCTTCAGCATAAACCATTTTTATAGTGATAGTATTCTTTAGGTACTAGATCTTAAACAAAATTTATAAGTCACAGTAAACACAGTAACTATTACATTTGTAACATTTTGTAAAGAACTTAAATATCTCAGCAAACATTCAAGTTGCACGCATAATGTCAACAGCATTTTATTCATCTAGTTGAGGACTTCCATATGAAGCTAAGGAGTTCTGTCTGTGTTACTTGGTTGTTGAGAAATTTAGAAAAATGGGAAATTATATCTATAAATTAATATCATAAAAAAACAACAGTTAATATCTATTAACCTGCACTAGACAGAAGTCAAATATTAATGCAGTTGAGCTTGCAATTCTGTGACCATTAAGATGAAATCTTTTAAAACTTTGTACATAGTATGGTTTTGGATTTATTGATGCAAATATGAACAAGCAATATTTGACGTCTAGAGGCATCAGTAGGAGTTAACTGCAGATGCACCTGGAGGCGTCACTCGGATGTAATGAGTTAAGTATTTTTCGAACATCAATGACATGAAGTAGGGCATATGCTTTAGAGTTCCCTACAAGGTTAGCAAAGTACAAAAAGTCCAATATTTCCAGATTTCTTGTTCTGTAATGTTTCACAAATATAATTATTGCTTTGTAATCCTGCATTTTTTCAATTTATAAGTTACTGGTTATATTCCTGTTCATCTCTATCTCCCAAATCATGTGTCTGTTTTATTTCCAATGTACTCTAGATTCTTCTAGTCGACTCTTATGCGTTTTTCCTTCTCTCAAGCATTTTCATTGAAATATTGGAAAAGGTTTCACTGGCACAGTCTCTCTGTGGCCTTTATTACCCGAAGAACAAGAAACAGAATATTGTTCTGTTTCACAGTTCGCTTTTTGTTAGACAAACATTTGCATTTCCTCCTTTGCTTGTAGTAAATCAAAAAATGATTTTGTCCCTTCAGGGAAAAATATTTTGAAAATAGCTGTGTACAGTAGTTTAAATCTCATTCCTGCTTCTCAACTTTCCCTCAATAGTGGTATAAATGTACTCCTCTTCTGCCTGGTCTACAATGAATAATCATTTTCCACAAACACTCTGCTGTCTCGTACTTTGTCCTTCTGCCACAATTTTTGTCAGAATCAACTTCTTCTGCTTTTCCTTCCAACTTCTCTGGTACAGCAGAAAATCTGTTTTTTCCTATGTGCTCTGTCCTCTAATTCTATTAATTTTTGAAACATCTCTTCTTGTGCAGTCTCATTTTCAGTCAGCCTGTTTTTCATTTTGACCTCTAATTTATGTAGTTTTATTACCTCATCTGAATATCTGTTTACAGCTTCTTCCATTTTTCCAGCCTTTTGTTGTTTGTGTTGATATACTCCATCAGTGTTTCATTTATTTTTAATCGGGTCTTTATGCAGTTGTCTTATCCTTTCCTATAGATTACTAGAAGTCATGTCTGGAGCTTGCACTGCTTTTTGCTGAACAGCTGCAGCACTTTTCCCAGTCAGTGTTTTTCCTCACCTTTTGAAGTTGATTTTCCTTCAGGTCCTATGTATTTCTTTTTTCCTAACATTTAGGCAGTGCACTTACTAGCCAGATACTGAAATTTACCCAGAAGTATAAGTCCTATGACTTTCTGTGCTAATTTGCTGTTTTCACACTGGGGGAGCTAGAATTAAGCTTACTCAGTGTGCAGCCATCTTGGAAGTCCCCATACAAAGCTTCTTGTAGTGATTATAGATGATAACTTTAAATTTGACCTGGATGTTTAAAATAACATAAAAAAGACTCACCAAAATTAGAAATGTTCTACAGGGCAGAAAAAATTCCATAGCAACACCACCAAAACCACTATTGCCACTACCTACCTTTTGTCTTATACTGTGCACCCATACTAACCACCTTTCAGTTTACAATTAAAAATAAGCTAGAAGAATGCTATAATAAGGTTGAAAAATTTGCTACTTCCAAACAGTACCACAGCCATCACTTTATTGCCCTTAAAGCTTTGAGGTGGTTAGAACTGCCTCACTACTTAAATTATATACAGTTTATGTTCATACATAAAATTATTCACAAAGCCAATGATTGCCCTGCTTTTATTCCCATTCTCCATTCCCATCACCGTAATAGACTGCTTTGATCAAATGAACATGTTTTCAGCATATATATAATCCCGCAAATCCTCTGGCCAAAGTCTTTGCTCATACCCTGTCACTAAAAATGGAATTCTATCCCTCTACAGATTAGATCTACTTCTAACTTCTCCAACTTCAAACTACTACTAAAAGACTACCTAAATAAAACCTAGCTATGTTCCCTTTCTTCTTCTACCACCAGCATACTTTGACTATGTTCAGTGAAAAGGAAATACTAAAATTGATTTCTTAGACAAAGAATAAATATGTTTTGCCTAGGCTATATCACATACCTATCTCTGTTCCACAGAGTGTACTTGATGTGTTTATTTTTGCAGCTTGTGAATACTTTATCCATTGACAATGTTCTTTTTCATCTTATTATAGCTGTCTGAATGTTTGCACTAAGTATGTATAGGCTCACACTGTATGAGCTGAAGCTGAATTTTTACTTAGTTACTATGTCATTCTTCTGTAATAGGCTTTGCAATAACTTTATTTAACTGTAACCATGTTACTTCAGTGTGGATTTTTTTTCCCCAGGCCTCCACTGAAAATGGGATATTATCCCAGTTAAACTTTCCCAGAAAACAAATGTCAAATAAATAAATAAATAAAAACAGAGTTACAAAATGTAATTTTACAATGCAATATAATACAGAGTAACCAAAGAAGTAGTAAGATTGTCTAGTAAGAAAACTAAGCTTAATTGGTTTGAATTAGAAGTGAAGAGAGAGACAGAAGCAAATGTGATATAAGTAGAGAAAATACATCAATTCAGAATAAATAAAATATTCAGGTGAGGACAGAAAAAGACTGACAAAGGAAAAACTTAAAATTCACAGTGGTTCACAAAGAGAAATTATAGTAAGCTCATGATTCTTTATTGTGTGTTACTTACATGATCTTTCACATAAGCTATTTCATTTTCATTGGGGATATGGAGGTATTTTGGTTTGAAGTAATGCTTTTTAAGAAAAAAAAACATAGTCCCCACTCTCTTTAAATCTTATTCATCTTTGTAGCAGAGGAAAATTACACATTAGAAGACACAAGATTAACTGCAAAGAAAATCTTACAATTCTGCCATTAAAAAAAATCTTCTTGAACAATGTGATACATTAATGTATATGCTGTCAAAATGGATGGTGTTAACAGATAGACTTGCACATGATGGTGGATTTTTTTCTCTGATTTACTTACATATTGTTTTACTTTTACTTTTTTATGTAATTTTCTCTTTGATAGTTGCTAAAATCCCTCCTGTTTCTGTGACTGGACCTGACAAACATCTGCTGCTTCCAGTGGAAAACCTCACATTGGATGGGAGTAGGAGCACTGATGATGTTGGAATTGTATCATACTTCTGGGAAAGTATCAGGTAAGTAATGGACATTCATAAACCATAAACTGTGTTTATTGCAGTTTATAAGCTTAGTTATAAAGCTGTGTTCTGTTCAATTTTTTTCCTTTAAACTTTTTAGTTCCATACTTACTGATCATCACGCATTTCCTAATAACACTAAAACTTATTATGTTAAATTGTCCATCTCGCCTTCATTCTTGCTGGATGGGTTTGGAGCTGACCTCGGCTCCGACTCGGCCACTCTAAAAGCTCGAGAGTTGGTTCCACCGGCTCGAGGCTCCCCTTGATCAAGATGCCCTTTTGCATCTATGTTTCAGTATCTGCCTTTGAGATCCCATTCTCAGCTAACATATGGCGCAGCTAGCAGACTCCTTGGTATTACCTTCCTTTGTCTGCAAGAAGATGAAAGGAGTTAGGAAGTCTTTGGGTGTCAGGCCAGCTCCTGTTGTACATATGACTCTGATGGGTGACTATGCTGTGGCCAATCTTGGTTCCTCAGACTGCTAATCTTTTTCCCCTGGTTCTTCTGGTGTTGTACCTACAGCCACCAAAGAACAGGTGATAGGCATGCCCTCTGCCGCTGTAGGGATGCCCTTGGTGGACAAGGGAGAATCATTGCTGTTAGTTTCAGGAGAAGGAGCTTTTTCTCTGGGCCAGGATAGAGAACCTGAATCCAGGATGTGTATTCCTTCTATGGGTGAGTCATTTTCCCAGGGAGTTTCACAGGAAGAGTGAACATATGGTGAAAATATTGTCTTCTCCTGTTTCTGTTTCTATGGACAGAGAAGATTTACTGGCATTTGCTAAAGAGCTCTTATATGTGTTTTTGATGCCTTCTACCTCTTCAGGCAAGAAAAGAAAAATAGTTCCCACTCTTTTCTTTCCTTGGTTTCCATTCAGTAGAATAGACAATGCAGGGGGGTGGTTGTACTTCAAGAATTTCCTCTCAGTCTGGACAGTCTGATTCTGAGGAAAGTATGGCATCAGATTTCCCTCTTGAAGGTTTATCTTTTTCTGAAACTTTTATCCAAGATAAATTTGTTTTTTTCAGTGGGAACAGAATGAAATTCCTGTTGCATAGAATATGTATTATGATTTGTTATAGTGGGATGTTCTTAAATTTGTAGGTATTCTTCCTCTTTTGTCTGCTTTATAGAATGTTTTTCCTCACTGCTCTCAGTTTACCTATTGACAACCTCCTGTCCCCAGGAATTCTGAAAGGTTATACATGCTACATCAGACTCATAAATGTTTATTTTCCAGTCCTTTAGCAGAACAGCAGCAACTTCTCTATCTAAACCTGCTTCTACTAATCAGTTTACTACTGCTAACCTCATTCCATCTAACAAGGACTGGAAAGCTATTGACAAACTGGGGAAGACATTTTATTGTTCTGCTACTTTAAATTTCAGGATTTAAAATGTCAAACTCATATGTTAAAGTACTAGCATTTATCTGTTGAGACTGTGCAAAAGCTGTTAACCTTCATTCTTCTGAGGTGAGACATTCCTTCAATTCCCCAGCAGTATCTGCTTCTTGTGTTACTCACCCTATTTTAAAGTGTGCTTATGATCCTGCAGCAGATTGCTTCTTCTGGGTCAGTAATGAAATGATTGTCTTAGCTTCATTCCCAAAACCTTCCTGAAAATGACTACTTCCAAGATGGCTGCATACTGAGTAATAGCTTAATTCTAGCTCTCCCAGTGTGAAAAC
The DNA here is from genome assembly GCF_019279795.1 of Protopterus annectens. Classification (NCBI taxonomy): domain Eukaryota; kingdom Metazoa; phylum Chordata; order Ceratodontiformes; family Protopteridae; genus Protopterus; species Protopterus annectens. The sequence continues at coordinate 1,714,259,439 of NC_056731.1, read as the reverse complement.
AGAAACTTAGCAGAGAAGGCCAGTGGACCTGTATTCCTGGGTAAATTTCTGTAACTGGCTAGTAAGTGCACTGCCTGGATGCCAAGAAAAAATAAATACAGAGGACCTGAAGAAAAAAATATCTACAAAAGGTGAGGGAAAAAACACTGAGTGTGAAAAGTACTACAGCTATTCAGCAAAAAGCAGTGCAAGCCCAGACATGACTTCCAGTAGCCTAAAGGAAAGTACAAGACAACTGCACACAGACCTGATTAAAATAAATGAAACACTGATGAAGTATATTAACTCAAACAAAAAAGGCTGGAAAATTTGAAGAAGCTTTAAACAGATATTCAAATCAGGTGATAAAACTGCAAAACTCAGAGGTTGAAATGAAGAAAAGGCTGGCTGAATATGAGACTGCACAAGAAGAGATGTGTCAAAAAATAATAGAATTAGAGGACAGAGCACATAGGGAAAACCTGAGATTTCCTGCTGTTCCTGAAAATGTGGAAGGAATAGACTGTATTAATTTTATGAAAGCACAAATAAGCAACTGGACTGGTATTCCACAACAGGAATTGTTAAGTGAAGGGGCACATTTTGTGTCTGCTCTAAGCCTGGCATTTAGAAAGCAACCAAGACTTTTAATAGTAAATATACAATCTTACCAGCAGAAGCTATTGATTCTGACAAAACTGTGGCAGAAGGAAGATATACTAAAGGTGGGAAACAGCAGAGTGTTTGTGAAGAATGTCTACTCATTGTATACCAGGCAGAAGAAGAGTAAATGTATTTCATTATTCAGGGAATGTTGAGAAGCAGGTTTGAGATTCAAACTGCTGTACCCAGCTATCTTCAAAATATTTTCCCTGGAAGCACAAAATCATTTTTATGAAGCACATGCTAAGGAGGACATACAAAAGTTTGTCCAACAAAAAGTGAGCTGTGAAAGAGAAGCAGATTCTGCTTCTTGTTCTTCTGGTAATAAAGAGCACTGAGAGACTGTGCCAGTTAAACCTTTTCCAATGTTAAATGCCTAAGAGAAGGTAAAAAAATACAAGAGTCGACTAGAAGAATCAAGAGTATATTGGAAATGAAGCAGAGACAGGACTTGGGAGATGGAGATGAACAGGAATAAAACCAGTAACGTGGGACTGGACAAATGTAGGATTATAAAACAATAATTATAGTTGTGAAACATAACAGAACAAGAAAATCTGGAAATCTTGAACTTTTTTGGACACCGTTAAACTTGTAGGGGACTCTAAAGCCTATGCTCTACTTTGTCATTAATGTTCAGAAAATACTTAGGAGAGGGAAAGAAGAGGGAGAAAATTAACTGTAAGTAAAACATTTTTTTCATAATAGTACTATTTTAACAGTGCTTGACTTTCTTTGCATGCTATAAAGAAAAGATGTTAAGTTGTCTATCTCGCCTTCATTCTTGCTGGATGGGTTCGGAGCCGACCTCGGCTCCGACTCGGCCACTCTAAAAGCTCGAGAGTTGGTTCCACCGGCTCGAGGCTCCCCTTATATCCCACAATGCTAGGCGAGAGTTACCCCAGATCTCGTTTGCCGCTACAGCTTCGAGGTTGGTTTTTCTACCGGTTCTTGGTGAGTAACTTTTCTTGTTGAAATTAGTCTTTCAAAACCCCTTTAATTTTAATATATTTACTTAATTCCCTTAGTTTAGAGTAAATTTTATCCCCTTCTAAAAAATTTCCGTTTTTTTCCCTCAAGAACCTTAGGTTCTTCCCTTGGGCCTACAGGCCTTTCCTTCCCTAGTGGAGTGTGTGTGTTTTATTTTATTTTAAAATCCTAGTTACTGGTTTTTATTATATTTTAACTTGACAGGGTGTAACTAGTGTGTTTGTGTGTGTGTTTGTGTACACCTGTTCAAAAAGAAAAAAATGTCTAAAGAAGCAAAGGTCTCCGGATTCAAGAAGTGTGATGCGTGCTGTCAGAAAATGTCTCTGACAGACGCTCACACTTCTTGTGTCTACTGTCTGGGGCCTTTGCACCTGCAGGACTCCTGTGCTGTGTGCCATGGCTTCAGCCCCAGGGTCCTGCAGGAAAGAAAGAATAAATTGATTCTCAGAGGCTTACTCAAGCCAGAGGATTCCCTGTCTGTTTCAACAGGGAAGCCCTCTAAGGCATCTAGGTCTTCGGCTCTGGCAACTGAGCCGAGACCTAAGGTTTCTCAACCTCTGCCTTCATCGACTCCGGCTGGAGCCGATAAGTCTCAGTCCACAGTTTCTGTGGCCCTGCTCGGCCGGAGCCGAGGTAGTAGAAGTTCCTGTGTCGGCTCCGACCAGACCTTCGGAGCCGACAACTAGGAAGAGGTCCAGGTCACCATCTCTTGGCTCCGTTCATTCGGCTCCAGGATCTCCCCTGCTGTCTGAACGGAGCCAAAGATCTCACTCCTCTAGGTCATCGAGGCTGTCGGATCATGACCTTCAGAGGGTAGTGAGTCGACTACTTAAGTCCGAGGCACTGGCCCAGATGCTTCAGAGCCCGACTCATCAGTCGATGCCTGCCCCGTCCATCAACATATTCCTCCTTCGACTCTCTTGAGCTCGGAGCCGGGTCGTGTCGGAACCGAGACTGTGATAGCGTCGGAGCCGATACAATTGTCTTCGGCTCCGTCGTCGGCTCCGTTTTCTTCCTTGGAAGAATCTCGGCGCCGGACTTCCCTCGTCGGCTCCGAGGGGGTGAGTGGCATCGGACCCTTGTCCGACCCCCCTCTCCCTCTCGGTGCTTCGGCGCTGGTGAGTTCGGCTCCGACATCGGCCTCGGAGCCATCACTGTCGGTGCCGAGGGGGGTTCTTAGCTTCTCGGAGCGGGGACCTCTGGCTCTGCCTGACAGGGGTGCATTCGAGGATATGCGGAGTGTGTTAGAGCCTGGCTCTACTCCACAGTCGGCTCCGTCCGCCCCTCCCTCTATGGTGCCTCAGGCTAAGTCGACTCACTCCCTCATCCCGGACCGCAGAGAGCCAGCTCCTCAGGAACCACCTGTGGGGATTTCATCCTCTTCCGAGGCCTCTCCTGATTTGGCAGAAGAGCCCCCTCGGAAGAGGAAGTGTAAGAGGAAACACATTGACTCACCTGAGTCCATCACGTCAGACACAGATTTGGATGATTCTGAGGGTTCCCCGTTCCCCTTCTGAAGATGTCTCATTTGCAGACATTCTGGAGATCCTGAAACAGAGGGAAATTGGCCAGCCCTCAACCCTTCGGAGGACGAATCTGTGTATCTTGAGGCGTTTGGCTCTCGTCCTTCCACCTCCTGGGTGTCCCCTTCGACCCCCTCATGCAGGTGGTTGCTAAGAAGGCATGGACGGCTCCTGATTCAGTGGACCCCACTCCCAGGAGACCCTCCAAGTTCATAACAGCTCCAGCAGACAAACAGTTTTTAACAAAAGGAGTTTCTGTGGATGCTATGGTGGTAGCTGCTGCCACTAAGAAGGAGCTAGCTGATCCTTCAGTACCTGTCCATCCACCTAACAAGGAATCTAGGTCCATGGATAGGTATGGGAAGCGGATGTTCTCGTCAGCGACATTTACCATGCGTTCGCTGAACTACCTGTGCCATTTTACTCGTCTTCAAAGGGACTTGATCAAGGAAGCGAGTGAAATGTTAAAGGACCCTACAGCTGCGGGTTTCCAAGATAAAATGAACACGCAGCTGGCTACCCTTAATTCCATAACCAACTCCTCCATGCGCCTTCTTTCTTACGCGGCTGATGGAGCGAGCAGAGCCGCAGGGACAGGTGTGGCCTTACGTAGGCATGCCTGGATGCGGCTATGCAATTTTGGACCCCTTCAAGACGTCTTTCACGAACTCCCCGTTTGATGGATCATCCCTCTTTGGTCCTCAAGTGAAAGAAACCTTGACTAGGTGCGAGACTGATGGCAAGACCCTTTCTGCCGTCGGAGTCCGTTTTTCTACTCCTTCCAGGCCTTACCTCAAAGGCCAGAAAGGTGGAAAGATGTGGTTCCGTAAACAATCTCAAGGGACTTCGCCTGACGCACAGAGTCGTTTTCCCGCCAGAGGCAGAGGCGGAATAACAATGGTAGACGCCGCCCTAGGGGCAGGGGGGGTCCGCAGAACCAGGGCAATCGGGAAGTCTTCCCTGACAAGCCCTTTCAGCATCCCTGAGGTGTTGCCCGACTGCCCATCTTCGGAGGCAGTCGGGGGGAAGATTGTCACTGTACCCAGAAGCCTGGCTATCCCTGACTCAAGACAAATGGGTACAGTCCATCATTTCCGAAGGCTATTCTATCCCCTTTCTTCGCTTTCCAAATCAGTCAAAAAAATCCCTTCCAGATGTTCCACCCGCTCAAAGGGATCTAGCAGTTTTGGAGATTTCAAAACTGCTTGCAAAAAGAACAATTCAGCCAGTTCCAGCAGACCAGCAAGGATCCAGAATCTACTCAAGGTTCTTTTTAGTTCCAAAGAAAACAGGGGACTGGAGACCAATTTTGGATCTCAGTGTCTTGAACAAATCAGTCAAGAAAACAAGATTTCGGATGGTCACGCTGCAATCCATCCTTCCCCTTTTGGGCAAAGGAAACTGGATGTGCTCTATAGACCTTCGGGATGCGTACTATCACATAAAGATGAACAGACGCTCCAGAAGATTTCTCCGCTTCAGGCTGGGAACCAGTCATTTTCAGTTCAGGGCCCTGCCCTTTGGTCTCACCACTGACCCGGTGTTTACCAAATGCATGGCAGTGGTAGCTTCTCACCTGAGACGACAAGGATTCCAGGTGTTTCCATATTTGGACGACTGGCTCCTCACAGCTCCCACCAAGCATCTCCTTCTGATGGCCAGAGATTACACTTTTCGCGTTTGTCAAAAGCTGGGTATTTCAATAAATTGCAAAAAGTCTGTTTTGTCGCCTTGTCGTACTATTACCTACATAGGCAAATCTAGATACAATAAACATGTCTGCAAGACTAACACATCAGAGAATAACAGACATTCACAAATTGGTATCACTCCTTTTCAACAACAACAGAATCAAAGCCAGGTTAGTTCTAAAGGTGTTGGGAATTATGGCAGCGGCCATACCTCTGCTTCCATTAGCCAGATACCACATGCGGATCCTTCAATGGATGCTCTTTACTCAATGGTCATACCAGGAACTTCCAATGTCTCACACCATTATGATCACGCAAGCGTGCAAAAGCATCTCATGTGGTGGATGTCTTCCCTCAGCTCTTGTCGGAAGACCCTTTGTTCCACCTCCTCCGGTTGCTACTCTGACAACGGATGCCTCCCTGATCGGGTGGGGGGGGCATTATCAGGGTAGGACGGTCCAGGGCACATGGCAACCAAATGAATGCCACTTGCACATAAATGTTCTGGAGATGAGAGCAGTGCTTTTAGCGTTGCAAGCCCTTCAAGACTCTCTTCCCTTGGGAACGATTGCAATCCAGACAGACAATATGTCTGTAGTGTGGTACATCAACAAACAAGGCGGAACCAGATCATACCCCCTGTGTCGAGAAGCACTCAGACTGTGGCAATGGGCGATTTCTTCTCAGCGGTTTCTGATAGCAACGCACATCCCCGGGAAGTCCAATCAAATTACGGACAAGTTGAGCAGAGCTATACTCATGCCTCACGAGTGGTCTCTGAAAGACTCTGTAGTGAGAGAAATTTTTCTCAAGTGGGGTCAGCCTTGCTGCGATCTTTTGCTACTCCCCAAAACAGCAAGTGCAGAGAATATTTCACTCTATTCCCTTTACCAGGCCAACCCAGCAGAGACGCTCTAGTCCAAGTTTGGCCCCGGGACTTCTGTATGCATTTCCTCCTTTCCCACTGATCTCTCAAGTAATACAGAAAGCTATCGCTCAGAAGGCCTCATTGATCCTCATTGCTCCTTACTGGCCTCGACAAGTGTGGTTCCCCTTTCTACATCGTTTCTCTTGAGCGACCGTGGAATCTGGACCTAGTTCCAGATCTTTTGATCCATCAGTCGGGTCAGTTTCATCGCTCCCTCCCTCTCTGAACCTCACTGCTTGGTTCCTCCAGTTCCAACCTTAGCCAGGCTTCCTCAATTATCTCACTCTGTTAGAGATATTTTGATAGCTTCCCATAAATCTTCCACTCGAAAGATTTATTTGAGTAAGTGGAAACGCTTCACATATTGGGCTCAAGGAAAGGACATAGATCCTTTCACTGCTTCCATCCAACTAGTCCTCGATTTTCTAGCTGAACTCTTCCATGCAGGTTCATCTCCTCTACACTTAAAGTTCAATTGGCAGCTATTTCTAACTTTCATGTGGGTATTTCTGAATCTGCCCTAATGTCCCACAAGCTCTGCAAAGCTTTTTTGAAAGGAGTTTTTCTTCTCAGACCTCCTATAAGAAATCCTCCTTCTCCTTGGGACCTAAATTTAGTTCTTGCTTCTTTGATTCTTCCCCTCTCGAACCTGCAGTCTCCTGTTCTTTAAAATTATTATCATGGAAAACTCTTTTTCTGGTAGCTATTACATCAGCTAGAAGAGTTTCAGAGCTTCAAGCACTCAGCTGTCGTCCTCCTTATCTTTTGTTTCATAAGGACAGAGTATCCTTACGAACTAACCCGTCCTTTTTGCCTAAAGTGGTCTCGACGTCAAATCTGAATCAAAGCATTGATCTACCGGTCTTTTTTCCAGAATATTCCAATAGGTCTGAACAAAAATTACACTGCCTGGATGTTCACCATCAATTGAGGTACTACTTGGACAGAACTAAACAGTTCAGAAAATCTGATCAGCTGTTTGTCTCCTATGCGGAGAGCAGAAAGGGACTTTCAGTTTCAAAGGTATCATTATCCAGATGGCTAACATCTTTGATTTCCCTTGTATATGAAATTAGACATCAAAAGCTGCCTGATAAACCTAAGGCTCATTCCACCAGAGCTTTGGCTACTTCTTTAGCCTTCCAAGACAGACTGCCTATCGACACCATTTGTGCAGCTGCTACTTGGGCTACTCCTCACACTTTCATTTCTCATTATAAGTTGGATTTAGCTTCTAGGCATAGAGCTAACTTTGGTTCCACTGTTCTCAGGAGTCTGTTCCGTTAGGCCACCCGGGACAAGGTGCTAGGGACGCCGTCCCATCCAGCAAGAATGAAGGCGAGATAGACAACTTAACATATAGAAGTTATGTTCTTACCATAACGTTCCATGTTAGTTGTCTTCTTCTCGCTTCTTCTTAAGGCCCCACCCTCCTTCCCCTGGCCTGGACAGACCTAGAGGAGTTCTGATTGTGACCTCTCTTTCTACCACCTCTTTCTTAGACATATGCTATTATGCATATTTCCTGGTTCAGGATATAGGTCACCCTTCTTTCTTCCTGTTGTTAGAGGTGGATTCTGTTTTACAGTTATTCTGTTACTATTATAAGCTGGGGTTAGCTTACAAACGAGATCTGAGGTAACTCTCGCCTAGCATTGTGGGATATAAGGGGAGCCTCGAGCCGGTGGAACCAACTCTCGAGCTTTTAGAGTGGCCGAGTCGGAGCCGAGGTCGGCTCCGAACCCATCCAGCAAGAAGAAGGCGAGAAGAAGACAACTAACATGGAACGTTATGGTAAGAACATAACTTCTATTTTTCTCAGTTATTTTTAAGTGTAATGGGGATACTAATGTAAATAGATGCTCCCGTTATTTCTTTTTTTTTCCTTTCTCCCTTCGTCTCACTTTCTCTTTGTTCAGTTTTAGGAAATGTAGGCACTGCAATGTAAAAAAAAGGAAGAAGTAAAATATGGTTAAAAGAGCATGACAAAAGAAAAGTTACTGTGTTTTTCTCATTCTTGCAGAGGGGAATGACTGGATTAAGGCCCTTAGCTTGATCTAGTAACACATTTTAAGAGAAAGTAAGTAAATTAAAAAGAATATTAATTATTATAAGGATTTGTTAGTAAATAAATACATGCTTAGCAATTTTGTATCTGGTGCTGATGTCTGTAGGAGGCAATCTGATGACGAGAAATAGCTAGGAGATAATGTTCTTTGAAAGCATTCAGGTGTTTTCCCAGCTGAGAGAGCTATAAAGATAAGACAAAACCAGACAGCACTTAGTAGAAGCACAGGCTGCACCATGTGTTTCAGCTTGGATAACCTTTTTTTCACGTTAACTGAAGTCTGTGAGTGTGGCTGTCAGTTTGGACTATTTGTTCCTAGTAGGAGGGTAAATCTTTGATATTTGAAGATGTACATACTTTTGTGTGTTATTATTAAGTTAATAGGTTTTAGGGGATATTGGGATGTGTTTCTTTTTTGTTTGATGGCTTTCAATAAAACAAAAAGTTTTGTAAGATATAACATAGGCTCAAATGGCTATGATAAAAAATAACTATATAAAAGACCAACCTGCCAAACAGTGTATGCATGTAACACAAAAGCTGGCACTAGACATTTAACAAAAAAGCTGTTATAAATAAAAGGTGGGAATAATAACTTTTTAAGACAATGATTCTTAATGTAATGTCTTTAAATGTCAATGGTCTCACAGATAAATACAAAAAAGAAAGAGTAGTGAACTATATTAAAAATGTAGATTGCAAAAATCTGTGCTACAGGAGCTATACTTGGAAAAAACTGAACATGTGAATTTGATAAAGAAAGGTTTTCAGGTGGGTTATTTAGCAGAATTCCTGAGGCAAAGGAAAACAGGAGTACTTATATTAATTGCAAGAGGGGCTCCAATATTGATAGAAGAGGATAGAAAAGATAATAATAGTAGGTTTGTAGTGCTAAATGGCTGCTGGCAAGGGAGGAGGATTACACTGGCATGTATTTATATACTACCTAAAACTGCTATAATGAGCTTAAGAAATATTTGGGAGAAATAGACTGCTTTCAGCAAAAAATATTACTTTTAAGTGGGGACGGGAATTTGATTTGCAACAGTGAAGATGTTTTTGGGCGGCCCAGAAGGGAAAATATAACAAATGATGGTAGATTTTTGAATACATTTATGAAAATATTTGGCATGGAAGATGTGAATTCAGTACTATGTGTTCAGAAGGAATTTGCATATTATTCCCCAAGATACAAAAACTGTGCTAGACTAGACAGAATTTACATTTCACAGGAACATGTGCTTTTAATTGAAGGTCTTGAAACACACCCAATAACTGTTTCAGATCATGCACCAATAATAACCAAAATAAAAACACAGGGTAATGAAATAAAATGAGGCACTGGTGCTTTCCCACCTATCTGTTGAAAAGAGAGGAATTTAAGGAATGGGTATTGGAAATTATTCAGGAGCTACTAGAGAAGATAGAAATTTATTCTGAAAATACAGCTAGGGAGTGGGATAAAATTAAAGTGGAGTTTAAAAATGGGGTGGAAATAAAAGAGAGATGTTAAGAAGTAAGAATTATTTAGAGGGACTGGCAAATGTTAAAGTGTTGCAAAATAGGGAGAATCCCACAGATCAAGAAGAGGAGCAACTGCAGAATGCTAAACAGAAAATAAGGGATTACCTCAATAATATACATGAGTTTAGAAAGATTGCACAACTGTTTTTGATAATAACTCTAGAGCACAAAAACTTTTAGCACAACAACTCAGGCAACAGAAAGTAGAAAGGGCTGTCGCTAAGCTTAGGGAGGGTATAACAAGAAAGATAACAAGAGACCCTGTAAAAGTATTAGAAATATTTTGAAAATTCTATGAAACTCTATAAAGCAAAGAAATATGGAAATCAAGAAAAGGTACAAATGGTAATGTTTATGGAAGAATTAAATATCCCAGGGTTAGAGGTAGATGAGGATCAATTAGTAATAGGATAGGAGGAGATGAGATAAAAATGGTGATTTATAACCAATCTACAGGAAAGTCCCCAGGAATAGATGGTATTCTTGTGGAAGTTTGGAAGGTAGGAGGGAAAAATGATAAAGAAATGGAAGGTTTTGTTTAACAGTATTTTAAGAGGAGGAGAAGTACCAACATCCTGGAAGAAAGTGGTGGTAGCTGTAATATCTAAAGAGGGTAAAGATCCACCAGATACAGCCTCATACAGGCCTTTTCCAATACTAAACCACAATTATAAAGTGTTTATGTCTATAATAGCTAAAAGAATGGCAAAAGTGATGCCAAAATTAATAGATATGGATCAGTGTGGTTTTGTGGAGGGGAGGCAAACATTTGACAACATTAACATAGCATTGATGATCCACTGTTGTTGGTATTTCATGATGCAGAGAAAGCATTTGACAGAATAAACTGGGGTTTTTATGAGTAGGGCTATGGAAGCATTTGCATTTTCGGATAAAATTATAAGGTTGAGGATATATGAGGGATCAGAGGTGAAAATTAAAGTGGGTGGGTTCATCTCTGATAATTTCTTCTTGAGCAGAGGAACCAGGCAGGGGAGTCCTCTTCCCCCTTGTTATTTGCATTATATTTAGAACCATTGTCAAAGATAATAAGGGACTTAGCAATTCAAGGATATAATTGGAATGGTAGTCAAGAAAAGCTAACTGTATTTGCAGATGATATTATTTTATACCTGATAAAACCAGAAAAGGATATAGTTTTGTGGAACATTTTTAGACAGTTTCAGATCTTTTTGTAATACAAAATTAATGAAGCTAAAATAAAGATAATAACTGTAAATTATGTACCCACATACGAATTGGTTCAGTAATATCCATATTTATGGGAACATGATAACATTTAGGAGTATGGATTAAAATTATTCCTTTGTGGCAGCTATGGATATGTGGGAAGAGACTAAACAAAAGATAATATAAAAAGTGAGAAATTGGAAGTTTTGTTATATGGATATGGATAATAAGATAAATGCAGCTAAATTTTTTTTAGTCCCTTTAGTCTTATACACAGGTCAATCATATTTTTATCAGTCAGAGGAGAAGTTGAGGATAGCAGTTAATAAAGAGTTGAAGGATTTTATCTGGGTGGGGAAGATGGCAAGAGTCAAGTGGGATAAGCTGATTCTTCCAATAGAGCAAGGTGGATTGGGATTGCCCGATATGAAAGGGTATTTTAGAGCTACAGAGTTAAGGCTTGTATACATAGCACAGGCAGAAACCTTTAATTCAAAGTAGAAAGGAATGATGATAAAACAGGACAAGCTCAAGAAACAAGGAGAGGCTGTGATTTTGGATCCAGACCTTTAAGGAGAATAACAGTAATCATACAGAATACTATAGTCATAAACTAGCAGAATGTATTCTAAGAGCTAAGCCAACGTGGGAATCGTGAAAGGACATTCTGCCAATAGGGATGACTGCAACTAGGGATACAGACAATATTCAACAGGGGGTTGGAATTTATTGGAGAAAACTGGAAAAGGAACCAAGGTATTGGGAGCAAATAACTAGAGAGGGAAGGGTAATAGAATGGGAAGATACCAAGAATTTATTTGGACTGCAGGTTAGAGAGTGCCTTCCCTATCAAAGATTAATATCGAGTATAGGCAGAAAGAAAGAAATAGCGGAGTCGTTAACAAAATACCAACACTGGTAAAGTTTTTAGTAGAATGTAGAACAGAAGCTGCTGTTAAAAAAAGGAATAATTAGTAGAGTAGTAGAGCATGCAAAATATTGCATGATAACTTTAAGAATTAGTAAGAGGAGGGTAGAAAGGATTGAGAAGTGAGATTGGATAAGCAGTTTTTCAAAGAAACAATGGGAGATATATTTTTGTCTTCCAAATATGTAACAAAATCTATAAGATTTAGAGTTTTTGCTTGGAAACTTTTTACATAATTATTTGTATACCCCAAGTAGACTCCAGAGAATTCTTCCTAAGGGAGACAACAAATGTTGGAGGTGTGATGGGGAAGAAAGAGGTAATTGGGACATATCTTCTAGAAGTGTAATGAGTTGGCAGACTTTAAAGATTCCCTGAAGACTACTCTATCAGAGATACCAGGTAAGCAAATTGTTAACTAGGGAAATGATTTTTCTGAGCTGTGATACAGAATCAGAATTGCCTAGATATAGTAAGGCCTTGCTGACTCTAATTATGGTGGTTTTCAAAAAAGCAGTTACTAGAAAATGGAAATCAAAGTCTAAAGCAACTGTACTAGAAGTAGTGACTATAGTAACAGAGATAGAACAACTATACTTGGGATTTTAGAAAAGGGTAGAAGCAAATTACATAGGAAAAAATGGGAACTGTGGGAACAATACATACAGGGTAGAATGAGTTTGAAAAGAAGACATGATTTGAATTAGCTATGTAATGTTTGACTGACAGTGATTGGGTAGATTAAAAGTGATGTATAATGTTTGCAACATAGAGGCCCTAAAAATTAAGGACAGTTCTCTCAGTCAGCATGACTGTTTGCCTGTTCAGGGTCATTCCCCTACCTGACAACCACTCCATATCCCTGAAGCTTCAGCTTCCCTTATGGTACCAAACCATGCAAGACAAAAGAGCTTTAAATGTAACTTGGCAGGAGCACACTTGGCAATGGGAATCTCTCCACGTCCCTTTCTTCTAGAGTATTCTTCCATGACCTGTATTTCATCCCATTCTGCATCACATGCTTGCTCAGGGAGTAATAGAAGCAGTGTTCCCTTCCAAATGGCAAAGGCTTTTATTAAAGCATTTTTCTAGCACCGAAGAGGAAAGGATCCTGGAGATGTTTCCTGCACCTTTCCTTTGTGCATCTTTTTGTCAAGCTTCTAAACTTCAGAATGCATTCCCTTCATTTCCTTTTACCTCTGCTCCCTTCTTTAGCTTTCATGATAAAGCTACACCTAAAGGGTGTTTAATCATATTATTCTTATTGCCAATCAGTTCAGATGATTTTTTTAAGATTTTCTGTGTCTGGCTTACCTTATCATTGCTCTGACTTGCCCTTTAAACTTTCCACTGTGGGAGGGGAACAAAGTGAGCATCAGCACCATACTAGCAAGAGGTAAGTGGGCAACAGCACCACGCCTGTAAGAGAGAATCAGTGTGGGTGTGTTCAGTGTGAAGAAGACAGAAGATGTGAGTTATCACATAGGTATCTGCATTAGAGATTATGTCTGCCTTTAAAATGTATTTGTGCACAACGAACTATTGTGACAGAATGACCTCAGATAATGGGACAGGTGAGGAACAAATTGAAGATTGCACTATTTTAAAGAAGACGGTCATGGCTGTTATTGGTTTGAACTCAAATGTCCTTTTAGAGCTTGTAGAAGGGCAGTGACAGTCTGAATATGATCTGCTGTAGAGGAGTGGATTATGCGACACCTAATTAACGTGTAAACTTCAGTATTATATAATTAATAGTTAAAACTGTGATGATATTTGTATATACATTGACAGTTTTATTTGGAGAAAATCTGTAACTTGGATTACTGGTATACTTGCTGTCACACTGCATTATTAAATGGTGAAGTATGTTGTTCTTTTGAGGGACATAGTATGCAAAAATAAATATTATACAGAAGAAAGGTTATAATTGCTGAGTTTAGTACAGAGTTTTCCATGTGAAGGATGTTAAATATCACATAAAAAGGAAGGGGAGAGAGAGAGAGAAATTTAATTTAACTACATAGCTCACCATACCTGCTGCAGTGCCTTTGGAGTTTACTTAAAATTAGACCAGGAAGACTACTTTTGGGAAGAAGTGATAAGTTTGTCAGGTAATTGCTCTGTCCTGCTTACAGATATGCTAGATTCATTTTCTATGAGCAGAAGTTACCTACAAATCTTTCTATACATCCATAAAATAGTATGAACATTTATAATCTCTGGCAAAGTACTCTCTTCATGCAGTTTAACATTCAGTGACATACTAATCTCTCATTAGCTCAAGAAATCTGTATAAAGGAATTTACAAAATGGATGCACGCTGATGAACAGCTTAACGTCAGCTCTCCCAGTGTGAAAACATAGCCAGTTATTTTGTCAGCTGGAGTAAAATTCAGTTACTGGCTAGTAGGTACACTGCCTGGATGCCTGCAAAAAAGAAGCTTAGAGAGCCTGAAAGAAAATCAACTTATAAAAGGTGATGAGAAAACACTGACTGGGAAGAATCCTGCAGATGTTCAATAGAAAGCAATTCAAGACCCACATTTGGTGCAAGACATGGCTTCCCGTAATGTAGAGGAAAAAATAAGCCAAATGTGCTCAGAGCTGATTAAAATAAATGAAACACTGAAGGAGTATATCAACTCAAATAATAGACTGGAAAAATGGAACAAGTTTTAAACAGATATTCAGATGAGCTGATAAAACTGCAAAAATCAGAGATCAACATGACAAAAAGGCTGGCTGAGTATGAGACTGCTAAAGAAGAAATGTTTCAAAAAATGGTAGAATTAAAGGACAAAGCACATAGGGCAAATCTGTGACTTTATTCATTTTATGAAGGCACAAATAAGCAACTGGACAAGTATTCCAAAGTAGCAACTATTAATTGAAAAGTCACTCAGTGTGTATGTTTCAAATCTGGCCACAAGAAACCAGTCAAGACATTTATTAGTTAAGACGTAAACCTACCAGGAGAAAGAATTGATCCTGAACAAACTGTGGCAAAATGGCAAAGTATTAAAAGTCAGACAGTAGAGTGTAGAAAATGATTATTCAGTGTACACCAGGCAGAAGAGAAGCACATTTATTTCAGTAATCAGGGAATGTTGAGAGGCAGGTATAAGATTCAAGCTGCTGTAATTTGTTGTCTTCAGAATATTTTTTCCTGAAGGATCAAAGTCATTTTTTGATGCAAAACAGGCTAAGGAGGAAAGGCAAATATTTGTTTAACAAAAAACGAGCCATCAAGGAGAAAGGGACTCTGCTTCTCATTCTTGTGATAATAAAGCACATAGAAACACTCTGCCAGTGAAACCCTTTCCAGTGTCCCAAAGGAAATGCTTGAGAGACAAAGAAAAGCACAAGAGTTGACCAGAAGAATCTGGAGTACCGTGGAATTGAATCAGAATCTGGAATTGGGAAATGGAGATGAACAAGAAGAAAAGAAGACCAGCAGCAAGGAAATTACTGAATAAATGTGAGACTGCAAAGCATCACAAACATATGTGAAATATGGCTGTATAACAATAAGTGGAAAGAGTAGACTTTTGTTGACTTTGTTAAACTTGTGAAGAACTGAAAAGCGATTGACTCACTTGATGTCGTTAATGTTTAGAAGGACTCTGAGGGAAGAAGTAGAAAGAAAAAAGTAACTGTAAGTTAAACAGTTTCTTTTCTTAACAGTATTTCACAATATAAATTGCATATTTTATAGTAAAGTATTTTTAGTTGCTCATGTATATGATAAAGTTATTAAACAGATCTTTTTTCTTTTTCCTCTTTTTTTGCTATTAAGAAATGTAGACATTGCAGTGCAAAAAAGGGAAGAAAAGCTAGACAATGGTATGTGTAAGTTAATAGGCTGGAATCTTAGGTTGTCAAGGTGGGTGATAGGTGTAAAAGTAAGCACATCATAATATATTTAGAGCTGATATGTTTTCTCTTACTTTTCCTTAGGTGAATGTCTGGATTAAGACCCTTGGCTTAATACAATAACTAATTTTAAGTGGAAACAAATAAATGTGAGAACAATGAATATAATGAAAAGTTTTCCTTTAACAATGAATGTTTCAGCTTGTCTTTCAGGCTGTGACAGAGGACTACATTTTCTTTTTTCTCTTACAAGCTGACAATAGAGCAGTAAAAGACAGAACATTGATTTCTTCAAGCCTAAAAGTTAATGATTTTTAAAAGCATGCAAGTTGCTTTCACATTGGGGTAAAGGTGAAAAAAGAACAGACACCAATTAGTGTAAGTAAAGGTACAGTCAATAACATGCATCTTAGCCTGGATAACCTCAGTTTCATGTTAATTAGGGCCTGTTTTAGCAGCTGTCTATTTGGCACAAATGTTCCTATTAGGAGGGCTAAACTTCATTATCTGAAGATGCACGTAGTTATTTCTGTTAATGTTAAGTTAGCAGGTTATGGGAGTGTTGTGGGGTTGTGTTTATTTTTTGTCTGAGGGTCTTTATTTAAATAAAAAGTCTTGTAAAATGTGACACAGGTTCCAATGTTGATGATAAGAATAAACTGTATAAAGGATTAACCTGTCAAACATTAATTGGTGCATGTTTTACATAAGCTTGAAATGGACATTTAAAAAGGTTGCCTTATATAATAGGTGGGAATAATGACTTCTTATCATAATGGCAGTAGTTTCCATATTTTCTTGGAATGTGAATAGTCTCACTAGTGTAGACAAAAAGAAAGAATACTTAACTATATTAAGAAATGCAGAATGGAAATAGCAATGCTATAGGAGACACATTTGGAAAAAAATGAGATTGTGAATTTGATAAAAAAATGACTTTAGGATGGATATTATGTAGAATATCAGGGACAAAGGAAAAGAGGAGTACTTATATTAGTTGCTAGAGGAGCTCCACTAGTGATAGAAGAGTGGAAAAAGATAACAATGACGGATTTGTAGTAGTAAGGGGCTACTGTCAAGGGATGAGGATTATGTGGGGATGTATTTATATTCCACCTCAAACTGCTGTTTTAAAGTAAAAAAAAATGGGAGGAATAATCAGCTTTCAGTAGGGTTTATTACCTATAGGTGGAGACAGGGATTTGATTTGCAGCAACGGGGATGTGTCTGTGAGGCCTAAAAGGGAAAATATGACAAATGAGTGTAGAATTTTGAAGAAGTTTATGAAAATATTGGTGTGAAAGATGTGGATTCAGTAGTTGGAACTCTGAGTGAATTTACATATTATTCCCCAAGGTACAATAACTGGGATAGACTTGCCAGAAATTATATTTCACAGGAACATATCCATTTAATTGAGAACTTTGATAAACATCCACTAACAATTTCAGATCATTCACCAATATTTACTAAGATAAAAATACAGGGTAATGAAGTAAAGATGAGACAATAGTACTTCCCTATCTACCTGTTAAAAAGAGAGTACTTTAAGGAATGGGAAGTGGAAAATATATGGGAGTGGGGAAGTGGAAAATATATGGGAGTGATTATAGAAGATAGAAAATACTCCAGAAGTTATAGCTAGAGGGTGAGATAAAATTAAAGTGGAGCTGAAGCATAGAGTAGAAATAAAAGAAAAAGAGATGTGGTTAGGAAGCAAGAATTGTTTAGAAGGGCTGAAAAAATTAAAGTTTTAAAAAATAAGAGGAATCTCACAGAACAAGAAGAGGTACAGTTACATCATGCTAACTAGAAAATAAGGAAGTACCTGGATAATATATATGAGTTTAGAAAGATTGCTGTTAAGTAGCTGTTTTTGATAATAGCTCCAGACTTCAAAAACTTTTGGCACAATGACACAAGCAACAGAAAGTAGAAAGGATTCATTGGTTTATAGAAAATTACTACAGGTTCACAGGAGATTAAAAGGCTAACAGCTCAAGAGCCCTTACAAGCCTATCCAGTTTTATCCAGATTTTACCCAACTTTCTATCCCTAGAGGAAAAATAACAAGGGTCAGCAAGTGGGGTTTTGACAGTTTTTACCAACTGCCTCTGCCCATAAGGGACATGAGCACCACTCCAGGAGTGAATTTGTGATTTCCCGTCCATTGGTCCAGATAGTACTTGAAGATGGTCAGGGGAAGGGCTCTGCTTAATGTGAATAGGAATCCTATTCCAGAGGAGAGGCAATCTCTGGGACACATATCTGTCTCTCCAGCATGATCTATTCATGTCAGAGATTAGGCTTATAACCTTAGAGTGGGTAACCCTAGTGCAGTTAGTTTTCTGAATATGAAACATTTCCATCAGGGCTAGGTCAGAGACAGCCTTGTAGGTCAGGCATAGATCACTCTTCAGTAACTGGTAGGAAAATGAATTCAGTGATAGGGCTTTTAATTGGTCTACATGTAGGTTATACCCTTTATTTTTGGTGAGAAACCTCTGAGGGCATTCCAGCTGTTCCAGGTGTCTGGCGAGATACCTGCCAAAAGGTGCAATTTACTCAATTATTGGTCTGATGAGGACTGAGTACAGTAGTACTATGACATCCTTAGGTCTGGATACCATGTCCTTACTTATAAGCTGAGTGGTGGACACATGGTAGTTAAAGTTCAGATTGCTGTCTGTCTGAGTACCAGATCTCTCACCTGTGGATCCATTCTTACGGGGATGCTATCAGTGTTGTAATTTGCAGGGATATTTGATTTCCCAAAGGGTATTATTATGCACTTACCTCACATTTAGTTTGAGGCCATGACTCTGACACCAATCATAAGTCTGCATCAGTCTTTTCTGTAGGATATTAACATTGTTTTGGGAGTGAGTGATTGCTCCCAACTTGCAGTCATCCACAAACTTGGTCATCCAAAGCCATTTACGGTTGTCTTGACATTTGAGAAGTATATTCCAAACAGGAGGAAGCCCAGCACGGAGCCCTGTGGTACTTCACTGGTGACTGGCCTCTTGCTGGATGGGGATTCCCGTATTCTAATAACATGAGTGCTAGCCATGAACCATTTGGCTATCCATCTGGTGCCATAGAGGTTTATGCCCAGTGCTCTGAGTTTATCTGTAATACCCCAGTGGGGTATTGTGTCAAATGCGTTGGCCAGGTCAAGGTAGGTGATATGCACTGTCTTCCCTCATCTATGGCATTTGTGACCTTCTCAAAGAAGTCCACTAGATTGAGCAAGCAGGACCTGCCCTTGATGAAGCCGAATTGAGTTGAGTCTAGAGTCTGGAGATTTCCTAGTCATTATTAATCAGGTCCATGATTATCCTTTTCATAGCCTTGCATATGAGGGTAGTCAGACTTATGAGTCAGTAGTTTCACTGGTGCGTTGATGGTCCCCCCTTGTGCAGAGGGATGACTATTGCTGTCTTCCACTCTACTATGACAAGGTCTGTCTGGAGACAGTGGTTAAATAGAGATCTGAGTGGGTCTGCTATGTCATGGTCCAAGCTATTAAATAGGAACCCTGGGATTCCAGCAGGGCCCATTGATGCCATATGTTATGAAAGGAGATACTGCCAGCACAGCTGGCTGGAGTTTTGTAAATAATTATATGTCATTTGTGAATATCAACTGTATTAGAGCTGTATGTTGTTTGTAAATCAAACTGGTTTGTACAGACGTGTGTTGAAGGGATATTTTGTAAAGTGTTTGTTTGTATTTGAGATGCTTCCCCAGTGTGCCCTGCTGGAGGAAAACATACATGCAGAAATGTACATGCACTATTGTAACTGTCTAAATGTATATATTTTAACAGTGGCAATTGGAATACATGAGGTTAACTTCAGTCCAGCAAATTTTAGGAAAATAGCTGAAATTAAATTACTTTATAGGCTACGCAATAAAAATGGTATCTTTCAGTTTTCAATGCAGCTAGAGACAGAGAGTCTACGCTAAGAAGCTTTCTGTATTGTCTTTAGGGGTGAACTAATTGCTAGTTTTGAAATATGAAGTAACAAAGTTGTTTTATGACTTCCATCATCTGCTAAAGATCTGAAGTCTATCTATTTTTACAGGCAGATGACAAATGCTACCATCTACCATCAATGGTTGTTTTGGGCCTGGGGACTAGAAGTCAGATGACAAGAAATGATGTCATTCTGCAAGCTATCCCAGTAGTAATGTTTGAAATATTAGTTTGAGAAGTCTCTTAGTGAGACAGAGCATTCTGTATTCTATCTTGGTCCTGACAGCAACTAGAAGATCCATTCACCACACCTGCCATGCTGTAATGAAGTAGGTTTCTAGGGAACAGTATAATTCTCTTGTATCATCTTCTTTCGGCTGTTCCCATTAGCGGTCGCCACAGTGGATCACCTGTTTCCATTTCTTCCTGTCCTCTGCATCTTGCTCTGTCACACCAACCACCTGCATGCCCTCTCTCACCACATCCATAAACCTTATCTTAGGCCTTCCTCTTTTCCTGTTACCTGGTAGCTTCATCCTTAGCATCGTTTTCGCAATATACTCAGCATCCCTCATCAGCACATGTCCAAACCAGCGTAATCTTGCCTCTCTGGCTTTGTCTCCAAACCTTCCAACCTGGGCTGACCCTCTAATATACTTATTTCTAATCCTGTCCACCCTCGTCACACCCAGTGCAAATCTTAACATCTTTAACTCTGCCACATCCAGCTCAAACTCCTGCCTTTTTGTCAATGCCACTGTCTCCAACCCATATAACATAGCTGGTCTCACTACCCTCTTGTAGACCTTCCCTTTCACTCTTACAGGTACTCGTCTGTCACAAATCACTCCTGACACTCTTCTCCACCCACTCCATCCTGCCTGTGCTCTCTTCTTCACCTCTTTTCCACACTCACCGTTACTCTGAACTATTGACCCCAAGTATTTAAACTCATCCACCTTTGCCACCTCTACTCCTTGCATCCTCACCATTCTTCTATCCTCCCTCTCATTCACACACATATATTCTGTTCTAGTCCTGCTGACATTCATTCCTCTTCTCTCTAGAGCATATCTCCATCTCTCCAGGGTCTCCTCCACCTGTTCCCTACTCTCACTACAGATCACAATGTCATCTGCAAACATCATAGTCCATGGGGACTCCTGTCTGATCTCATCTGTCAACCTGTCCATCACCATTGCAAATAAGAAAGGACTCAGAGTTGATCCTTGATGTAACCCCACCTCCACCTTAAACGCATCCATCACTCCCACCGTAGACCTCACCGCTGTCACACTACCCTCGTACATATCCTGTACCACTCTTACATACTTCTCTGACACTCCTGACTTCCTCATACAATACCACAACTCTTCTCTAGGCACTCTGTCATATGCTTTCTCTAAGTCTACAAAAACATAATGCAACTTCTTCTGACATTCTTTGGACTTCTCCATCAACACTCTCAGAGCAAACATCGCATCTATAGTGCTCTTTCCCGGCATGAAACCATACTGCTGTTCACTAATCATCACGTCCCTTCTTAACCTAGCTTCCACTACTCTTTCCCATAACTTCATGCTGTGACTGATCAATTTAATCCCTCTGTAGTTACTACAGCTCTGTACATCACCCTTATTCTTAAAAATCGGTACCAAAACTTTTTCTCCATTCCTCAGGCATCCTCTCACTTTCTAAGATTTCATTAAACAATCTGGTTAAAAACTCCACTGCCATTTAACCTAAACACCTCCATGCTTCCACAGGTTTGTCATCTGGGCCAACAGCCTTTCCATTCTTCATTCTCTTTATAGCTATCCTTACTTCCTCTTGCTAATCCATTGTACTTCATGATTCACTATCCCTACATCATCCAACCTTCTCTCCCTCTCATTCTCTTCATTCATCAACCCCTCAAAGTACTCTTTCCATCTCCTCAACACACTCTCCTCGCTTGTGAGTATGTTTCCCTCATTATCCTTTATCACCTTTACCTGCTGCACATCTTTCCTAGCTCAGTTCCTCTGTCTAGCCAATTGGTACAGGTCCTTTTCTCCCTCCTTAGTGTCCACCCTTTCATCCAACTCTTCATATGCCTTATCCTTAGCCTTTGCCACCTCTCTCTTTGCCATGCACCTCATCTCCTTATACTCCTGTCTACTTTCTTCATCTCTCTGACAATCCCACTTCTTCTTTGCCAACCTCTTTGCCTGTATACTCCTCTGTACTTCATCAGTCCACCACCATGTCTCATTGTCGTCCTTCCTCTGTCCCGATGTGATACCAAGCACCTTTCTAGCCGTATCCCTTACTAGCTCTGCTGTAGTTACCCAGCTATTTGGTAACTCTTCACTGCCACCCAGTGCCTGTCTTAACTCATCCCTGAACTCCACCTCACAATTACCCTTTTTCACTTTCCACCATTTGATCCTTGCTGCTGCCCTTACACACCTCTTCCTCTTCTTGATCACCAACGTCATCCTACAAACCACCATCCTATGCTGCCTAACTACACTTTCTCTGGTCACCACTTTACAGTCTCCAATCTCCTTCAAATTGGCCCTCCTACATAAGATATAATCCACCTGTGTGCATCTTCCTCCACTCATTGTATGTCACCCTATGCTCCTCCCTCTTGTTAAAATGCGTATTCACAACAGCCATGTCCATCCTTTTTGCAAAATCCACTACCATCTGACCTTCTGCATTCCTTTGTTTAACACCATACCTACCCATCACTTCCTCATCCCCTCTGTTCCCTTCACCAACATGCCCATTGAAATCTGCTCCAATCACCACTCTCTCACCCTTGGGAACAGTCATCACCACTTCATCCAATTCACTCCAAAATGTTTCTTTCTCATCCATTGCACACCCAACTTGTGGAGCATATGCACTAACAACATTCATCATTACACCATCAATTTCCAGCTTCATAAACATCACTCTATCCAACAATCTTTTCACCTCCAAAACACTCTTCGCATACTGTTCCTTCAGAATAACTCCTACGCCATTTCTCCTCCCATCCACACCATGATAAAACAATTTGAACCCACCTCCGATACACCTAGCCTTAATCCCCTTCCATCTGGTCTCTTGCACACACAATATACCAACCTTCCTTCTGTGTATCATATCAGCTAGCTCTCTCCCTATACCAGTCATACTGCCAACATTCAAAGTTCCGACCCTCACTACCACAGTCCTAGCCTTTCTCCTCTCTTCCTGCCTTTGGCCATGCCTTCTGCCTCTTCTCCTCCTTCAGCCAACAGTAGCCCAATTTCCTCCAGCACCCCATTGGTTAACAGTATTGGTGGTGGTCATTGTTAACCCAGGCCTCGACCGATCCGGTATGGAAATATTTACTGGTGATTGCATGAAATGATTTGGTGAAGTTTTATGCCGGGTGCCCTTCCTGATGCAAACCTCCCCATTTATCCGGGCTTGGGACCGGCACAAAGAAATGCACTGGCTTGTGCATCCCATATAATTCTCTTGTATATAGTCAGGAATATAGTAAAGCTTAGTTTATATGTTTTCTTTATTTATTTATGACTGTCCTGCAATGTTGTTTTAAATATTTCCTGTGGTTTTGAACTGTGATGTCACTGTGAATATATATTTAGTATTGTCTTGTTCTTTTATTAATTATTATTAAATATATTTAAAACTTTCATTGTGACTGATCTATGTAGATATATTTAAGTTTTGGAAGTACTTGTATATTTATTTGGTGACACTGTATGGGCCACTCCTAATAGCCTTTCTCTTGTCAGACTATCATTTGTATTATTACACAGTAAAATTGGACACCCTTTGTTAAGGGCCTTAAAGTAGCTGATAAGGAGTGACTGGTGGCAGTAATAACTACCGTATAGACTGGGCAGACGTGGTCATAACTAGTAATCCCATGGCAGCCTTTCCCAGATATGTGTGTGTGTGTGTGTGTGTGTGTGTGTGTGTGTGTGTGTGTGTGTGTGTGTGTGTGTGTGTGTGTGTGTGTGTGTGTGTGCATGTGTGTGTGTGTGCATGTGTTTGTGCATGTGTGTGTGTGTGTGTGTGTGTGTGTGTGTGTGTGTGTGTGTGTAAATCAAATGTCAGCGAGTGTGTGTGTCAGCTGTTTGGGCAGGGACATAAAGCACTGGTTGGACAGAGAGGGTGCTGGAGGTCTGGGTTGTTCGCTCACCTGAGATCTCAACTCTATAGCTGTGCCAGTGGGGAGTTTTAATGAGGACCTGCGGAAAGAGAGACAAAACAGTCCCAGACTGACGGTGATCTGTGTGTGCTCTTAAGGGAAATTGCACTTGATGCAGAGAGCTGCATCTGGAAATACTGTGTGTATACTTGTCATCCTCCCAGTGTACATCCCCCAATGGTACCAGTGGTGAGGATTGAGGTTCCTTGATTACTGGTCCAGTGGTGGGTCATCACACCATGTTTCTAGCTTTAGAGAGTGCAGTGATGACCTGTTTTTTTTTGTGATTGCAATGATGACCTGTGTTTTTGTGATAATAGGCAAAGTAATAGTAGGTGGTATTTTCATGAGGAGTGACCAGAGGTGATGAGGGGTGAAATTTGAGCTGAATTTATCGGCCAACAGGTTTGCTATTTCTTCTGGCTGAGTGTAGCTAGTGCTATCTATAGCCAACAAAACACATTGTTGAGTGTTTCCCATAAGTTTTCAGGCATAACTAAAAATACTTTGTGGTTATCCTTTGTTTGGGAGGTTATTTTAGTATCATATTTATCTTTTAAAGGCTTGACTAATTCCCTGATTTGCCTGTTAAGATTAATACGGGATTTTTTCTATATTGTGCACCCTCCCACTTATTTCTATACAGGAATTTCTTCCATCTGTTGTATAATCTGTTTTTGCCAATGGTCCACTAGGGTGACTTGATTTTATGGCTAGACCTGGGTTTAGTTCAGTCAGGTACTTTGGTTTCTATGCAGTTGTTTAATTGGTTCTACAAGGCATTTATGTATATTTTTGCATAGGTCTCCATGTTATCAGGGTTAGGGGGAGGTTTAAAATTACCTATGCTATCACTTAATAGAAGGTAGTTTGCTTTGGAACAACTCTTTAGGTTTTTAGGGTTTGATGGGAGGAGACTGATTTATGATTCAATCTTACTAATAAAGACATTACGTGTGTGTGTGTGTGTGTGTGTGTGTGTGTGTGTGTGTGTGTGTGTGTGTGTGTGTGTGTGTGTGTGTGTGAGTGTGTGTGTGCAATGTTCTCCCATTTTTGCGAGTAGCTGGAATTTTGTAAATAATTATTTGTCATTTGTGTATCAAACTGATTTGTTCAGATGCTTGTGCTGAAAATGTATTTATGATGTTTGCTTTTGTTAAAATGTATCAACAGTGCATCCTGGTGGAATGAAAAGAAATGTACATGCATTATTATAATTGAATTAAATGTATATGTTTTAATAGAAGATACTGGGACAGCAGAGGTTAACCAGCTAGCTTACTTTAAGAAAAATAAGGGAAATGTAAATGAGCTAGTAAACCATTAAAATGGCTCCCCACAGTGCTGAATAGTACCGGAGAAGGTGGGTCTGGAAGAATCCTGTGTTCATTAGCTCAGTAAAAAGAGGGGAAGTGCCAGGCACTGCCATAAACATTCCCTTCTGGGATCTGAGTAGCAGTCACCATATTGCATTTTATATACAACCCTTCACTGGCTGATTTGTTGATGGATGCAAAAGGTTTTGTTAGGAAATTACTATTGCGTATATATTTTGAAAACAAAAAAAGTTGGACAGATGTTTTGTCTATTGTTTCTGAGTCTGAGGATGATTCTTTGTTAAACTTATCTATTTATGAAACAGACTTTGATTTTGATTTTGAATTTCATGAAGATGTGCATGTGTGTAATAATATCCCTGAGGGGGAAATACAGGTTATGCAAGCTTGAGTTGCCATTGTTTTCTAGTATAAGTAAATTTGTTCCCCCATTGAATGTTCCAGCCATCAATCTGTTTGAGAAAATGTTGGGTAAAGAGATTGAGCATTGATTTTTGGGCATTTTTATACTCTGGGAAAAATATAATTAATTATTTATTTATTTAATATTTGTTGGCCGGGAAAGTCCGACTAGGACAGAGCCTATTTTCAGCGGAGGCCTGGGGAGAAACATTCCAGACGCATGTCTTTAGAATGTTAACAAAAAAATGAATGGTTAGCCCTACAGCATTTAAAAAAAGTTAAGAATGAGTTTGTATTTAAATGTGCTGATAAAGGTGGTAACTGGGTTATCATGAACAAGGCCAAATATTTGAAGACAGTTTATGATTTGGTGAAGGCTCATGATGAATATAAATGGTTGCCTAGGAACCCTGTGGATGAGTTTAACACTGAGTTATATGAGATGTTTGAAAGGGGTGAGCGTTTGTTTTTTTTTTTATAGAAATTATGTTAAAAAACATTTTGTTAAGAAGCCAATTAACCCCATTATGTATGCATTACCCAAACTTCATAAACGTTTGCAAGACCCCCCTGGTAGGCCTATTTATGGGGTGGGGGTCTTATTTATGTAATATGGGCAGGTTTTTGGATTTTCATTTAAAGAAGTTTTTGTGTAAGGTGCCAGCCCACATTACTAATACTCAGGAGTTGTCAGATGAAATTAAGCATGTTAAATGGTGTCAGTGTTATTATTGGGTAACCATTGATGTAAGCTCATTGTATACCAACATAAAACACAGATGGGGTTTGGAAGCAGTAAGTAAGGTGATGGGTGAAGGCCCTTGCACATCTTATTTGATTGGTCTGTTAAGAATTTTGTTTGATCCATAATTGCATTTTTTAAGCGGAGTTTTTTTTTTTGCAATTGAAGGGAACTGCTCTGGAGGCTTCATTTACCCCACCTATGCAATATTATACATGGGTGAGTTTGAGAAACAGTTTATATATCAAATGGGTTTCTATGTGAGAAATGTGATATTGTATAAAAGATACATAGATGACCTGAATTTGATTTGTAAAGGTGATGTGAGGGAATTTTTTTGAGTTTTTTAAAACTTCGAATAGCAATTGTCATGGTCTCTGAGTTTCATATGAGGTAAATAAGAAGAGCATCACTTTTCTTGATATTACTTTATTTGTTGAAGGGACGTCTATTAAATGTAAGCCATTTAGAAAGCAAGCAGCTGTTAACAGTTTTTTGCATGCCTCAAGCATGCATCCTGGGCATTTGTTGGATTCTCTATCGTATGGTGAGTTGAAAAGAATATTTAATCATATTAGTGATGAGAACTTAAAAATGGTGGAATTAAACAAGGTGGAAACTAGATTGAGAATCAGGGGCTATAGTAAAGAACAAATTGAGAAGGCAAATTTATGTGTTTTGGGGGCAGTAGTAAGAAAACTTTTAATAGGAGGGTGAATCAGTATAGGCAGCATGAGTTGAATAATAGTAATGAAAAATATTTTTTGTTACTAAGTTTTCACCCTTTTCTGAGTGTTTGGAAAAAATTGTGAAAATATTGTGGTATATAATAAGTGAGGATGGGAGCATCGGTAGTTTTTTCCCCCTGACACATTATGTTTTCTTATAAGAGGAGTTGTAATCTTAAAGAAATATTAAACTATATGTATGAGCCCAGGTGTGTAGTTAAGAAGTCATTTGGGATGTTTGCTTGTGGACGTTGTAGTGTATGTTCTAAGATAAGAAATTTATCGGGTATAAAAATTAATGGAAGACAGTATATTGCTAAGAATTGTTTCAACTGTAATTCAGTGGGGGTTATATATATTATAAGTTGCATTTGTCAAAAAACTATGTGGTATGTGGCTCAAACAAAACGTAGGGTAAACATTTGTATTTTGGAACATCTGGGAGATATCAAAAACAGTAATAGTAATGACTATGTTATACATATGGTAATTTTTCTATATACAATTTCAGTAAAGTTACTATTGAGAAAGAACACTTCACCTTACTTTCCAAAGGCCTGAAATTCATTCCTTATTGTAAAGGTGACATTGCTAAAAGCATTTTTGACATAAAATTGTTCCTGAGAAAAGTGAATCTCAACATTATTCTCCCTAGTTTGCATGGTGGACTAAGTGACGGCCTCCAAAGAAAAAGTACCTACAAGCCCCCACTCCACCCACAGTTAAAAAATTTAGAAAAGGTCCTGGAGGGGGCAATTAGGAAGGATAGTAATAGGTGGAATAAGGAAGAGAATATAACTAAAAAAGAGAAAGAGCTGTTATGTGATATGAAGCACAACCCTGATATAAGGGTCATGAAGCCAGATAAAGGCGGAGGCATCATTATAATGGATAATATTTTGTACGATAGTAAGATGTATTCACTGCTATGGGACGAAGATAGATATGTTACTGCTTCTTTAAATGAGATCAATATTTCCTATAACAAGATAGATTTGGATCTTTATAACATGTTGCAGGAGGAGCTGATAGATCACAAAAGTTATAAATTCTTGAAAGTTGACAAACCTAGAATCCCTACGATTTTTGGAATCCCAAAAATACATAAAAATAAGGAGGATCCCCCGCTCCGTCCTATAGTATCAGCGGAAGGATCCAAGACACAAACACTAGCTAAATATGTTGATTCAAAACTAAAACCCATATGGATGAATAAAATAAGTATATTAAAGGATTCCTGGGACCTGTTGAAATGTTTCAATGAATGCAAATGGCAAGATAATATTTTATTTATTACAAATGATGTGGTGGACTTATTCTCCTCTATCCCTTATTTGGAAGGTAAAGAAATGCTAGAGGAAATAGTATTTGAATATGACAAAATGACACACAAAGACAAGATAGCAAGTTTATGGCTAACTGACCTAATTTTAAAGTACAACTATATTTATTTCAAAGGTGAGTTTTTTCAACAAATTAAGGGTGTTGCCATGGGGGCAGCATGTGCCCCCTCCTATGCTAATCTTGTAATGGCAAAATGGGAGGAACAATACATTATTGACTCCGAATACAAATCATCCTGGATTCTTTACAAAAGATTCCTGGATGATATTATAATTTTCTGGACAGCAGGGTCAGATAAGTTAGATGAGTTTATAAAATATATTAACAATACCACCTGCTTTCTAAAATTCACCCACAAGATATCTGAAAATAAAATGGTATACTTGGATCTGGAATTGTATAAAGTGGGTAATAACTTTGAAACAAAAATACATAGGAAGGACACTTTTTGTAATTCCTATTTACATTATCAAAGTGCCCATCCTAAGCATTGCAAAAAAAACATAGTCAAAGGGCAGTTTGTCCGAGGGAGCAGAATGACTAGTTCAGATTCTGATTTTAAGAATGAGTGTGATCTACTAGAAAACATGTTCCAAGAAAGAGGTTATCCTGAGGCATTCATTAAAGGAATCAGAAAAGAAGTGGAGAAAGGACGAAAAGGTAGGTTTGCCCCCATATATTGTAGTAAAGGGATAAATGAAATAAGGAAAGAAAGAGAAGGGGGTATGGACTCAAATTATGTGAAATGCACTAATGGAGAGGACTTCACTAGGGCCCTGATCCTAGAATACAATGGATTGAATAATGGAATTAGAAAAATATTTTTCAGAGAATGGAATAGATTTTTAGCATTAACAGATATAGAAGGCATTGACAATATCCCTAAGAAAGTTATATATAAGAATTCTAGAAGTTTGGGCAACATCCTAGAGACCAAATGCGGAAATTGGAAAAATAGGAATAAAATTAAAAAAGGTACATATAAGTGTGGACGCTGTAGACAATGTTGTCATATTCTGAATAAGGAGGGATTCTTCCTAGAGAGTAGAAACAAATGGATATATAGCCCAGACTATTTCAATTGTGAATCCATGGGTATAATATACCTAGCTGTTTGTGAAGCTTGTAACTCCTTCTATATAGGGAAGACAGAGAGAGCCCTTCAGAGGAGGATTTACGAGCATATGTACGATATATCGACCGGAAAAGAAAGCAATGCACTTTACAAACACAGTAAAATATGTATGGAATATAAATATAAATTTTTAATAATTGAACAAGTTAAGAAAGATATTAGGGGCGGTCCCTGGGAAGATAGGGTGGAATATAGAGAGCTGTGGTGGCAGTTGTCTTTGAATTCAGACAAATTTCCTGGATTAAATGATAAAATATCTATACTGCCACTTCTCAGATTAAGAGCAGCTAAATTATAGGCAATGGTGCAATATTGTCATTTACCACTAGATGTCAAAACACATGTTTTTATCTTTTTACCTTTTTACATTTGATTCTTCTTTAAGTTGATCCTTTTTATATTTGACTATACACTAATCGTTTCATTACTCTTGGTAATAATGTAATGAGACAATGCTTTATTCACCCATTTATTTATCTATTTATATATTTCTTAAAAGGTTTTTTAAAAAACAAAGTTTTTTATTAACTAAATATGGAAAATCAACTTACACAATAATGTATTTATGGTATGATTTTTAACAAGTAGGTAATAGGATAAAATATGCACTAAGTAAAAAACACTTTTTTAAATTATATATATGTGTTTTTAAGTCTCATATGTTTTATGTATATATTTCATTCAGTTTTTAGGAACAAGTTTTATATAAAAAGGAATTGGTGTTCCAACTAATTAATTATTTATGTAATTGATTAAATGAGTTAATAGATGGTATTATATAAAGGAGCTTAGGAAATGTACTGGTCATCTGATGAAGTCAATTAATTTGACGAAAACGCTGTGTGTTCAACAGTTTTGGAAAAGGCGTTAATGGTGGTTTTATTTTATGGTCATCATCTGTGGCTTGAATAAACTTTTTTCTTCTGAGGAGCTGAGTCCTGCGATCTCGCTTTTTGGGTTTGGTTGCTGAGTTATAGTAATAGTAATGACCTTGTGGCTAAAGCACTTTATGGAAGCACATGGGGGTATGGATTCATGGTTCTTCTTTTCAGTTCAGGCAAAACCTTTTTTATCAAAGGGCAAAATCTTTTTTACCAAAGGAAAGTGATTATGTAGTGAAATTG
Source organism: Protopterus annectens (assembly GCF_019279795.1). Lineage (NCBI taxonomy): Eukaryota > Metazoa > Chordata > Ceratodontiformes > Protopteridae > Protopterus > Protopterus annectens. The sequence goes on along the minus strand of NC_056731.1, from coordinate 1,714,229,086 downwards.
TTAGAATTAGAGGCTAGATTAATTATGAATTATAGAACATTGTGTCCTATTGGTTTAAATCAGGAAATTAATGTGTAGTGTGTTTAAATATTTAAAAAATATATGAATGTTTTTGTAGTGATGGACTTTTAGGGATACATTTGTATTAATTGTTTAATTGCTTAATTAGGGTTGCTTGTTTGCCCATATGTATATAAAGTGCAGTATGGTGACTGTTACTGAGATCCCTGAAGCTGAATGGCCGAGGTACTAGATCGCTGTAGCTTGAATAAAGTTGTGGGGCTTAACTTTGTGGGTTTTTTTTTTTCATTTGTTCAAACATTTAGATGTGCATTGTAGCAGTCTATGCTAAATTTCTGTCCCAGCTTCAAAGGGGGATACTGTGAGAACCTAGAGTCAGGTGACCAGATGAGGTCATTCTGCAAGCCATCTTGGTTATTATATTTTACAGGGAGCAATCTCTGAGCATTGAGTATTCTGTCTTGGGGAACTGATTAGAAAGATTGCTCATTGTGTCTTGCTCTATCAAATGAGTTATTAGGGAATAATAACTCTCCTAGATTCATTCAGGAAGATAGTGAAGCTTAGTTTAGAGATTGTTTTTCTTTATTTGTATGAGTTTGTCCATCGTTGTTATTTTTAATATTTCCTGTGATTGAACTCTGTGGTTTACTGTAAATATGTATTTAGTATTTTCTTGTTCTTTTATTATTTATTATTAAATATATTTAAAATATATATTTAAAATGTTCATTGTGGCTGGTCCTTTTTAGAAAATATTTAAGCTTTGAGAGTATTTACACATATTTATTTGGTGATAATGCTGGCCACTCCTGAAAGCCTTGCTATTTGGTCAACATTACCATTTGTATTAATATTTACTTCACTTGACATTATTGGATACCCTTTAAAGAGCTTATAGTAACTGACTGGTGGCAGTGAATCTACCTTATAGTCTGGGCAAAGTTGGTAGAGCAGGTAATCTGTGCCAGCCTTTCCCAGGTGTGTGTGTGTGTGTGTGTGTGTGTGTGTGTGTGTGTGTGTGTGTGTGTGTGTGTGTGTGTGAAAACTAAATCTCAAAGAGTGTGTGTCAGCTACTTGGTGCAGGGACACAAAGCACTGATTTCACAGTGCCAGTGGAGAGCCTTACTGGGGACCTGGGAGAGGCAGATAGAGACACCCAGACCCTGGGCTGTGTGCACTGTGTGCTGTTAAGGGAAATTGTGCTTGATGCAGAGGGGTCTGCATCTGGAAATACTAAGCGTATCCATTTGTATTCCAAGTGCACATCCCTCTCCAGTGTCAGTGGAAAGGATTCAGGCTTCTTGACTACTGGCCCAACGTGGGGACATCACACTGTGCCAAGGATATTTGAGCCTCTAGTGGCAGTGCAGGTCAGCTAGCTGGTCCAGAGCATTTGCATTGACAAAGTCTAGAAATCTCTGAGCTTGCATGTTAATGGTCATTTTTGTTTCCCTGTTTATGGAGGGGTACTTAAAATCACCTATGAGTAGTGTGTTGGGCTGAATGGTACTGCAAGTGATTCTAGTAACTTCAAGGTATGTGGAGTGGTTTTCATAGTTCATGGGTGGGGACCTGTAGCTAGTGATGTTATGGTGGGGAATTTTGCCTATGATCAACTGGGATTGGAGTAGCTCAGTTTTGAGATGTGATTGTTTTCTATGTAAGAAGGGTTTCTAAGGACTGCAGTTCCTTGTTAAGACTCCTAGCATTGAGCAGTAGTACTTTCAGCTCGGCATTAGAAGCATTTAGGTGTGTTGGATTGCCAATGCCTAAAAAAGGCGCTGTGGGGTGACTAATGCCTTGGCCAGTATTTGAAAGCCTAGTGGCAACAGGTAACAACCATCTCTACCTAAGCAGCATGGTCTGTCAATCATGTCATCCCAGGCTAACAAATACTGGATTTCCTTTGAATGACACCAGTTGCTAAGCCAATTATTGAAGTCAACCATCTTCTATTTGTATCTTGGTGAGGGTAGAATGCTGCTGATTGTGACACTCATACCTACCTGTGACATGTATTCAGAAAGGTCCATAATGTCTCTCTTCATGTAGTCCAGGGAGATATGTCTCAGGTCATTCACACCCACATGGAGTATGACTGAGTAATACTGGTACTTGAGGTTGAGCGACCTGAGTGCCTGCATGATTTGTTGAATCCTGACAGGCACTTGGCTGTAACCCTCTCTTTATCCAACCTGGTTAGGGAGGCATCCATGTGTCTCACGATGGAGTCTCCTATCACTAAGGTGTTTGAATGTGTGATGTTGACTGGATTTTGTTTGCATGTGGTTAACTGAAGGCAGCATATGGGAGACCTCTGAGGTTTTGGTAAGTTACTTTTGAGCATCTCTACATATGCAATTTTATGTGTTGAGACCTTATTTAGTGAGGGAAATGATGTGCATGTGCAGACAACCTGTTTGCCATTTGATTTGTCAGTATGTGAGAGTTCTGTCTCAGTTTTCATAGTATAACGACATCTCTCACATAATGTGCTTGTTTGTTTCAGGATTACGTGGTTGTCAGCGTACATGAGACAATTACTGTATTGCCTCAGGTTGCCCATGTCCACCAGGCTTGTCACAGAGATAGGCTAGTGCCTATCTGTAGTTTCAGGTTTTTTTACTATGGATTTAACCAGAGAGAAGAGTGGGGAGATTTAACTGGACTGGGATGATAGCACACAAACTAAGAATGGGTGGTATACTCAGTGTGAACTGCAGCTATACAATAAGGTGATGATGATCTGTGTGCAACTCAGGTGTTCTTACTGCAATTGGTGGACTGATGAAAGTTGCAGAGATGTTATTCTAAGGGAAATTTTAACTTGACAGCGTTTGTGTCTATACACTGCATGAGCAGCCTAACACAAACACTGGGCTTATATAGAATCAAAAAAACACGTTTTACAACAGCAAGACCTACAGACCAATTAGGAAAGCACACAACAAGTCAGCAGCCCTCAACTCAAATAGGTTTACTACAGCACATTTCTACCACAAGAGTGCATTCAGAATACAGTCTTAATATAAAAATGCTGGTTTTAGAGCTCAAGTGGAGGGAAACCACACAATCTAACTACTACAGTCCTGTAAAACTAGCAGACACAATGTAATTAAGTACTACAGCAGCAGCAGAAACAGTTCAGCTGTGAAACTCCACTAAAGTATGAGAAATGTAACAAATAATACAGGGTCCTTATGAAATGCAGTAAAAATAAAGAGCAGAAGTGCAAAATGATGCTTAATTTTCATTCTTTTTGCAGAGGGTGGCTTTAGATGCAGCAGATTCTCTGTAACTCTCCAGTGAAGTATCCAAACTTAGCACAGCTCTGAGGAATTGGGGCTTGTTGCCAACCTTAAGGAGCCTATAACAAGAAAAATAACCAGAGATCCTGTAGAAGTATCAGTGATATTTCAGAAATTTTATGAAAATTTGTGTAAAGTAGAGAAATGGGTAAATCAAGATAAAGCACTAACGGAAATATTTCTGCAAAACTTAAATTTGCCAAAGTTAGGGGTAGATGAGGTCCAACAACTAACAGTTAAGGTAGGATGAGGTGAGGTAAAATGGTGATGTATAACCAATCTGAAGGAAGATCTCCAGAAATAGATGGTATTCCAGCGAAAGTTTTGAAGATAGGAAGGAAGACAGTGATAATGATCTGGAAGGATTTGTTTAGCAGTATTTTAAAAGGAGGAAAGGTACCAACATCCTGAAAACAAAGCTGTGGTGGCTGCAATACCTAAAGATGGTTAATACCTATCTGATCCAGCTTCATATAGGCTAATTTCCATTTTAAACCATGAGTATAAAGTGTTTATATCTGTTGTGGCTAAATGAAAGATAAAGGTGATACTAAAATTGATAGATATGAACCAATGTGGTTTTGTAAAGGGAAGGCAAACATTTGACTACAGTAACAGAACAGTAATGATCCAGAGGGAAGTAGAATGTAGAAAAATATCACTGTTATTTGTGGGTCTTGATGCAGAGAAAGCATTCGACAGATTAAGCTGGGATTTTATGATTAGGGCAATGGAAGCATTTGCATTTTCTGATACAACAATAAGGTTAATTATAAGTATATATGAGGGATCAGTGGCAGAATTCAACATGGGAAGGTCCCTCTCTGATAAGTTGTGTCTGAACAGAGGAACCAGGCAGGGCTGTCCTCTTTCCCCTTCGTTATTTGCATTATATATAGAACCACTGGCAAAGAAAACAATGGACTTAGAATTTCAAAGATATAATTGGTATGGTGTTCAAGCAAAGTAGGCTTTATTTGCAGATGATATTATTTTGTGCCTGATGCAACCAGAAAAGAACATTTCAGTGTTTTGGAATATTTTGAGACAGTTCCATTTTTTTGTTTTATAAAACTAATGAAGATAAAACAAAGACTATAGCTATAAACTATACACACACATGAACTAGTCCAGCAATCCCCATATTTATGGGGACATGATAAAATTAAGTATTTAGGAGTATGCATTAAAAAAGATATGTTATGGCAGGTAAGGGTATGTGGGAAGAGACTAAACAAAAGATAATACAAAGCTGAGAATCTGGAATTTCTTTTCCTATGACTATGGATAACAACATACAACCAGTAAAATGTTTTTAGTCCCTTTAGTTTTATACACAGACCAGGCCCGTTTTTATCAACCAGAGGAGAAGTTGTGGATAGTAATTAATAAAGAGTTCAAGGATTTTATGTGGGAGGGGAAGAGGGCAAGAGTCAAGTGGGATAAGCTGATCCTCACAATAGAACAAAGAGGTGAAGGTTTACTTGATTTGAAGGGATAGTTTACCGCTACACAGACTAGGCTTTTATGCATAATACAAGCAGAAAGCTATAATTCAAAGTGGAAAAGGATGATGATGAAGCGTGGGGGTAACTCAAGAAGTAATGAATAAGAAAAGAATGGAATTATGGATTATATAACTATATATGTGATGTTTAATGTTTGTAAACGTGAACTTGTTAATATGGTTTGAGTAAAATTTTGCTTGTAAAAACAAAACTCCAAACAACTGGAGGTTTAAAATAAACAAAACCAAACAAGTATAAAATGTTAAGTCTGCAGGGGAAGGAAGTATTCAAGTAAAATGGACTCTTAGTGCTTTCTTTCTTTAAATGTAGCTCACAAGAACTTCATCAGATTTGGGCTAAAAACAGGTACACTTGCTACAGTGAAAGAGTAGTTTACCTTGTATTTTGTGAATCTTGTCCCATTATGTAAGCAAAACTGATAGAAAGCTTGCCAAACATATTTGTAAACATGTTACAGCTATTAAAAACAAGGATTTAAAGAATGTGTTAGCCAAACCTACACTTGCTTGCTGTAACTTTAGGAAATTTTATTTTTATGTTCTAGATAATGTAGTTATGTCCCCTTTAATTGGTGACTTCAGTACAAGATTTGAACTCAAGGAAGCATTATGGCGTATATGTTTATCTTCTGACAAGTTACCAAGCTTGAATTATGTTATAAACATTAAATGTGAAGTTGTTAAATCTCGCTGTTTATTCTCACTGATGGGTTTGGAGCCGATCCTCGGCTCCGACACGGCTGATAGCAAGCTCAAGGTTTGCCAGTAGCTCGAGACCAAGCCCCTTATTCCACAATGCACTGCTGGAATTACCTCAGATCTAGTTTGCCGTGGCAAGAGAGAGATCTCGGTGATCCAGCTAACTTGGACCATTTTAGAAAAATTAACAGCAAGTCTACAAAAAGTTTTCCTTTTTTGTTTAAAAAATATAGTGTGTGTTAGTACTATTATATTTTCTCAATAGTTAAATACTTTTAGATAGTATAAATAGTTTAAAAGTTAGGGCCTTGTTGGCTTCCTTGTTTGTGTGGGCCTTTAGCCCTTTTTTCTCTACTATTAATCCTTATAATAGTCAGGCTTTTTCTGTGGGCCTCTTAGCCCTATATTTGTATATATATATATAATACTGTTATAGATAGTGCCTGGATTGGGCTTAGTTTGTGGATCTAATTTACTGTTTTTTCATTTAAATATGTCGGATGATAAGGAGAAATCCCATCCCAAATCGGGATTCAAAAAATGCCCGGATTGTGGGCAGAAAATGTCCGTCACTGACGGACACATTCAATGTGTCTACTGTCTGGGGACTAAACACCTCCAAGACACCTGCAGCATTTGCCACTCCTTTTCTTCAAGAGTCCTCTTGGAGAAAAAGAGGAAACTTATAGACAGGGGATTGCTACAGCAATCTTTTTCGGAAGTTTTGAGTAGCCATGAGGGTACTAGTACGTCCTCCAAATCCTCAAAATCCAAGTCTTCAGATAAGGTCTCAAAAAGGCTAAGATTTCAGAAGGAGGGTCATCGGTTCCACAGTCGTCAGAATCGAGTGTACCTTTGATTCGGAGCCAGCTCTCAGTATTGGAGCTGGTCTCTGAAGTTCCTTCTTCACCTCTGCGCCAGTCAGCACCTTCGGTGCATTTAGCTAAGTCTTCAGTCAGCCTTTCAGATTTGGACATGGATCGGCTAGTGCAGAAGCTTTTACAGGCACCAGGACTTGCCAAATTGTTGTTGGCCCCGACCAGCTCGTCGGTACTGAAGACCATGGAACTGGATTTGTCTACTCCTCCTCTGAGCCGTACTGGACTCTCAGAGCCAAAGGAAATTGAACCGATGGTGGTCGAACCCTTGGAGCCAATACCCGCACCGGTGTTATCAGCACCATCTTCTCGGATGTCCTAGGCGCTGACCGAGGGCTCTAGGAGCCGACACTCTCCCGTCGGGTCCGGGGAGGATAGTCACACCGACTTGTCGGTGCCGACTCGTCCTCTCGGGGCTTCGGCTCGGATGAGCTCGGCTCCTACCTCAGGCTCGGAGCCCAGGGTTTCGGTGCGGGAGGTTCGGACGGAACTCTCGGGTCCGTCCACTCCTTCTCATCGGAGCCATGGTGCCTTCGATGCTATGAGGAAAGTTTTGTCTCCAAAGATAACGTCAGTATCGGTTCAGCTTTCCCTCTCCCCTCAAGCTCCTGTGTCTGCTTCTTCATCTACCGATCCCTCTAAGTGTAGAGACCCCGAGCCTCAAGTACCCCCACAGGGCGTCCCCTACTCTTCTGAGACCTCCCCAGATCCCCCCACTGAGGAGGTGCCCAGGAAGAGACTGTGCAAGAATAGGCACTTAGACTCCCCACAGGAGTCTTTGACATCTGACATGGACTTAGATGAGTCAGAAGGGTCCCCTCGATCCCCCTCTGAGGATATCTCCTTTGCAGAGATACTAGAGATCCTTAGTCAGAGGGGCGATTGGCAGTCCAAGACCCCTACTGAGGGTGAGTCCATGCTCTTGAAGGCTTTTGGGTCTCAACCTTCCACTTCTTGGGTGTCTCCGCCTTACGACAAGCTCATGGAACTGATCTCTCGTAAGGCGTGGGAGTCACCGGAGGCCATGGAACCTGTCCCTCGTAGACCCAATAAATTTATATCTGCCTCAGTGGACAAGCCATTTTTGACAAAAGGAGTGCCTGTTGATGCCATGGTGGTAGCTGCAGGCACCAAAAAGGAAGTATCTGAGACATCCTCTTCTATCCATCCCCCTAACAGAGATTCTAGGATTATGGATAGATATGGGAAGCACATGTTTAGTTCAGTGACGTTTTCTCTGCGATCACTGAACTACTTAACCCATTTTACAAGACTACAGAGAGACCTCCCGAAAAAGCTAGGAGATACTCTCCAAGGTACGGTAGCTGCAGGAGTGGCCGACAAAGTCAACACCCAGCTCGCTACCCTAAACTCAGTGGTGAACTCGTCCATGCGTCTCATATCCTATGCAGCTGATGGTTCAAGTAGAGCCGCTAGTTCAGGCATTGCTCTTCGAAGACAAGCCTGGATGTATCTCTGTTCCTTTGCGGAACCCTTTAAGTCTTCCTTTATTAATACCCCATTTGATGGCTCATCACTGTTTGGGCCCAAAGTAAAGGAAACTTTAACCAGGTGTGAGCAGGAAGGCAAGACCTTATCTGCCGTTGGGGTCCATTTTTCAACCCCCTACTTGGCCCTACCCCAAGGGCCCTAGGGGAGGAAAAATGTGGTTCCAAAAAACTCAGGCAGCCTTTCTGGACACACTTGGAGAAACCCCCTCTAGAGGCAGAGGAGGGAGTTATAATGGAAAACACCGTTCCCATGGCAGAGGGGGCCCGCAGCAACAGGGTGACAGGGGTCAGTTCTCTGGTCAGTCCTACCAGCGCCCCTGAAGGGGGAGCCTGACTGTTCGGCTCTGGAGGCAGTCGGGGGTCACTTGTCTTTGTACCCAGAAGCCTGGCTAAACATAACATTGTATACTTGGGTACAAAGCATCATTTCCAGAGGATATTTCATACCATTCCTTTCCCCTCCCATTCCTATAAAGAGAATCCCAGATGTTCCACTCAATCTCAGGGAACAAGCAATCGTAGAGGTCCGCAGATTGCTAGAAAAAAAGAGTCATCCAACCAGTCCCAGCAGACCAAGTCGGATTCGGAACTTACTCAAGATTCTTTTTGGTACCAAAGAAAACAGGGGACTGGAGATCTATCTTAGACCTCAACAGACTCAACCAGTTCATAAAGAAAGAGAAGTTCTGAATGGTCACGCTTCAGTCCATTCTCCCTTCTTAGGGAAAGGTGATTGGATGTGCTCCATAGATCTCAAGGACGCGTACTATCACATAAAGATGAACAGACGCTCCAGAGATCATCTGCGTTTCTGGCTGGGAGCCAACCATTACCTGTTTCGAGCCCTGCCCTTTGGTCTCACTACAGCCCCCAGAGTGTTCACCAAATGCTTGACAGTGGTCACGGCTCACCTGAGACGTCTAGGATTCCAGGTGTTTCCATACCTAGACGATTGGCTCCTCACCACTACCACCAGGCATCAGTTATTCAGGCAACACAATACACTCTGACACTCTGCCATCAATTAGGCATTACAATCAACTTCAAAAAGTCTGCCTTATCGCCATTGCAGCATACCGTTTTTATAGGAGCAGAGTTAGATACCTCAGCTACCACTCTATGTCTCCTATCGAAAGAGTCTCTCTTCTCCTCCAAAATGTCAGCTCACTGGTGTCAAAGAACAAAGCTACAGCAGCGGAGGTATTGAAAGTACTAGGTTTGATGGTGGCAGCAATCCTGGCTATACCACTCACAAGGATGCATATGCGAATCCTTCAATGGCTCCTCTTTGCTCAGTGGTCTTACCAGAAACTACCGATGCACCACATGATTCTTATCATGGATTCTTGCAGGAGAGACCTTTGGTGGTGGTTGACGTCTCTTCATGTCACAATTGGAAGACCCTTTGTCCCCCCCCCCAGTAGCCACTGTGACCACGAACGCTTCCCTGGTAGGGTGGGGGGGGGGCATTTTCAGGGAATGACTGCTCAAGGTACATGGACAGATGGACAGATCAAGAATCACATCTGCACATCAATGTTCTAGAGTTGAGAGCGGTACTTCTGGCGTTGCAGTACTTTCAGGACTCTCTCCCTTTAGGGACTATTGCAATTCAGACCGACAACATGTCAGTAGTCTGGTACTTGAACAAGCAGGGCGGAACCAAGTCTTACCCCCTTTGTCGAGAAGCCCTCAGGTCTGGCAATGGGCTGTGTCATCCCAGCATTTTCTGTTAGCAACGCACATCCCGGGGAAATCCAGTGTGATAGCGGACAAGCTAAGCAGGGCAATATTACTCCCTCATGAGTGGTCTCTCAAACAACAGGTTGCGGAGTTGATTTTCCGCGAATGGGGCCAGCCTTGCTGCGACCTTTATGCCAGCCACATCAATTCAAAATGCAGCAGCTACTTTGCCCTAGTACCACCTCCCGGTCATCCCCCGAGAGACGCACTTTTACACGATTGGCCCCCAGGTCTCCTTTATGCATTCCACCCTTCCCATTAATACCCAGATTTTTACAGAAAGCAAAATTGCTGGGAAGGACTGTTATACTCATAGCCCCCTACTGGCCTTGACAGATTTGGTTTTCGTTTCTCCACCATCATTTGTTGGAAGATCCATGGATCCTGGACCCAGTTCCAGACCTTCTGACTCACCCGTCAGGGGATCTTCATCCTTCTCTGCAGTCCCTGAAACTGACTGCTTGGCTAATCCACTTCCCCTAATTGCCAGGCTTCATTCAATTTCAGAAGATACAAGACAGATTCTCTTGTCTTCTCACAAGCCATCTACCAGGAAATGATATGGCAGTAAATGGAAAAGGTTCTCAGTTTGAGCCAACACGCAGAACATTGACCCTTTCTGAGCTCCGCTATCTTCGATTTTAGAATTTTTAACAAAAATTTTTAAGGAAGGGGCAGCAGCTGCTACAGTTCGAGTTCAGTTAGCTGCTATCTCAAATTTTCACCTTGGTCTTGGAATATTATGAGCCATAAATTATCTAAAACCTTCCTTAAAGGCATTCTTCATATGAGACCTCCAATCAAAATTCCCTTTTCTCCCTGGAATTTAAACCTTATGCTGTCTCATATTATTCTTCCCCCTTTTGAACCAGCATCTTCTTGTGATTTAAAATTTTTATCCTGGAAAACAATATTTCTTGTGGCCATTACGTCTGCCCGCAGAGTGCCAGAACTTTAGGTATTATCTATCAGACCACCCTACATGATCTTCCATGCTGATAGAGTATCTCTCAGAACAACCCCCTCAATGTTAAGTTGTCAATCTCGCCTTCATTCTTGCTGGATGGGTTCGGAGCCGAACCTCGGCTCCGATTTGGCCACTTACTAAAGTTCGAGAGCTAATTTTACCGGCTCGAGGCAACCCTATATCCCATGATGCTAGGCGATAACTACCCAGATCTCATTTGCCACTTTCGCTTGCGAGGTGTGTTTTTACCGGCTCTTGGTAAGTCTTGGAGTTTATACATATATAGAGTACCTTCCTACTTAGTTTTCCCACTCCTTCTTGTTTAGCTAACTTAACGGTTAATTTAAAACCTTTTCCCCGTTAGTACCCTTTTCTTTTACCCCTTATCCCAAATTATACATCCCTCCCTTTAGGTTAGGCCTTAGGCCTGCCCCTTTCCTAATTCCTGACAGGGATTCTGTACTGTGTTTGTGGTGTGTTTGTACCCCTGTATCCCTGTTTTTCTTAGTTTGTGTGGATTGGGCGTGTGTGTTTGTGTGTTTTTACATTTGTGCCCTTTTACTTCGACAGCACTATGTCGAAGGACACAAAGGTCTCAGGCTTCAAGAAGTGTGACTCGTGCTGTCAGAAGATGTCTCTAACAGACGGTCACACTTCTTGTGTTTACTGCCTGGGACCTGTGCACCTGCAGGACTCTTGTTCTGTGTGCCATGCATTCAGCCCAAGAGTCCTGCAGGAGCGCAGGAACAAATTAATCTTAAGGGGCTTATTAAAGCCCGAGGGCTCCCCGCCTAAGTCTGTGCCGGGGAAGCCCTCGAAGCCAGCCAAACCATCGGCTCTGAGTCCTAAGCCTTCGGCTGCTGGCTCACCATCTGTGGCAACATCGGCTCCGGCTGGAGCCGATACTTCTGTGTCGCAGCTTCCAGCATCGGCTCCACTCGGCGCCGATACCGCTGAGCCTCTACTCTCACGGTCGGTTCCGGCTGGAGCCGATGTATCTTCGGCTCCTTCGGCTCCATCCATCTCCAGGAAAAGGTCCAGATCCCCATCTTTGGAATCGATCCATTCGGCTCCGGGGTCACCTTTGCTCTCGGAGCGGAGCCATCGGAGCCGTTCTTCTCGGTCGTCCAGGCTTTCCGACCATGACCTTAAGAGAGTGGTCAGTAGACTGTTAAAGTCTCAGGCACTAGCCCAAATGCTTCATAGCCCGTCTCATCAGACAGTGGCTATTTCAACTCCACCTACTATTCCTCCTTCGACTCTCCCTCAGAGTTCGGAGCCGGAGCTCCTCGGAGCCGTGACTGTTGTGGCGTCGGAGCCGATACCTCCCCCTTCGGCTCCGTCGTCCTCTGCTCCGATCTCCTCCTTGATGCCTTCATTGGAGGGATCCGGGCACCTGGTCTCTCTCGCCGGCTCCGAGGGGGCGAGTGGCATCGGACCCTTGTCCGACCCCGTTCTCCCTCTTGGAGCGTCGGCGCTAATGAGCTCGGCCCCGACATCGGCTTCAGAGCCGTCCCTGTCGGTGCGGCCTGGGGTTCCTACTTCTTCGGAGCGGGAGCCTTCTGGCCTGTCTGATAGGGGAGCCTTCGAAATGATGAGGAGCGTACTAGCCCCAGGGCATGGTCAACAGTCAGCTCCATCAGCTCCTCCCACTACAGTACCTGCTGATGTCTCTTCCCACACTCTTGCTCCCGGACCCAGAGATCCAATGCCTCAGGTTTCCCCACTGGGAATATCTTCCTCTTCCAAGGCTTCTCCTGACCCGTCAGGTGAACCTCCGCGCAAGAGGACATGTAAGAGGAAGCATGTGGACTCCCCTGAGTCCATTACATCCGATACCGACTTGGATGAGTCGGAAGGATCCCCAAGGTCCCCCTCTGAGGATGTCTCTTTCTCAGACATCCTTGAAATCCTGAAACAGAGGGGGAACTGGTCTTCCCTTAATCCTTCTGAGGACGAGTCGGTTTACCTGGAGGCGTTTGGTTCTCGACCCTCCACCTCCTGGGTGTCTCCGCCTTTCGACCCCCTTATGGAAGTGGTGGCACGGAAGGCATGGACGGCCCCGGATTCGGTGGAACCCACCCCACGGAGGCCTTCTAAATTTATTACGGCTCCAGCTGATAGGCAATTTTTAATAAAAGGTGTCCCGGTTGATGCCATGGTGGTGGCTGCAGCCACCAAGAAGGAACTAGCCGATCCTTCAGTACCTATCCATCCTCCTAACAAGGATTCTAGGACTATGGATAGGTACGGTAAGCGGATGTTTTCTTCAGCGACCTTTGCCATGCGGTCGCTGAATTACTTGTGTCACTTCACCCGCCTTCAGAGAGATGTTCTCAAAGAGTTGGATGAAGTTTTACAGGATCCGTCAGCTGCTGGGTCCCAAGATAAAATCAACTCACAGCTAGGAACCCTGAACTCCATTGTTAACTCCTCCATGCGGCTCATTTCCTATGCAGCCGATGGAGCGAGTAGGGCCGCAGGCACAGGTGTGGCCTTAAGGCGTCACGCCTGGATGCGGCTTTGTAACTTTGCAGACCCCTTCAAGGTGTCCTTCACTAACTCCCCCTTTGATGGTTTGACGTTGTTCGGGCCTCAAGTGAAAGACACCTTGACCAGATGCGAGCAAGATGGCAAGACTCTTTCTGCCGTAGGAGTCCATTTCTCCACCCCTTCCAGACCATATCCTAAGGGTCAAAAGGGTGGAAAGATGTGGTTCCACAAATCACAAGGAGTCACGCCTGACGCAAGAGGTCAGTTTACCCCCAGAGGCAGAGGGGGTAACAACAACAGACGCCGCCCAAGTGGCAGAGGGGGTCCGCAGAATCAGGGTAGCAGAGAGTCTCTCTCTGACAAACCCTTCCAACATCCCTGAGATGTTGCCCGACTGTCCACCTTCGGAGGCAGTTGGGGGAAGATTGTCGCTGTACCTAAAAGCCTGGCTCTCCCTCACTTTAGACAAATGGGTACAGTCGGTTATATCCAAGGGTTACTAAATTCCCTTTATCCAAACCCCAACTCAACAAAAGGGAACCTTTCCAGACGTTCCACCCAGTCTAAGGGAACAAGCAGTGCTAGAAGTATCAAAACTACTAGCAAAAAGAGCCATCCAGCCAGTCCCAGCAGACCAAATAGGATCCGGAGTCTACTCAAAGTTCTTTTTGGTACCAAAAAAAAACAGGGGACTGGAGACCAATATTAGATCTCAGCAAACTAAACAAGTTTGTAAAAAGGACAAGATTCCGGATGGTCACGCTACAGTCCATTCTACCCTTTCTGGGCAAGGACAATTGGATGTGCTCCGTTGACCTTCAGGATGCGTACTATCACATCAAAATTCACAGGCGCTCCAGAAGGTTTCTCCGCTTTCGGCTGGGGGCCAGTCACTACCAATTCAGAGCCCTGCCCTTTGGTCTCACTACAGCCCCCAGAGTGTTCACCAAATGTATGACAGTGGTTACGGCTCACCTGAGGCGTCAAGGATTCCAGGTATTTCCATATCTAGACGACTGGCTCCTCACCACCACCACCAGGCATCAACTTCTTCAGGCCAGAGATTACACCATTCACATTTGCAGAGGGCTAGGAATCTCTATAAATTTCGAAAAGTCTGCCTTGTCGCCTTGTCAATCTATTACCTTTATAGGCGCCAACTTGGACACCGTGCAGCTCTCAGCAAAGCTAACAGATCAAAGGGTCTTAGATATCCAAAACCATGTCCATGTTCTGCTTCAGAGTGACAGAATTCAGGCCAGGTATGTCCTGAAAGTATTGGGGCTCATGGCGGCCGCCAACACACTTCTTCCTCTTGCCCGCTTTTTCATGCATCTTCTACAGTGGATGCTTTTCGCCCAATGGTCTTTCCAACAACTCCCTATGCACCACAAGATCATGATAACTCCAATTTGCAAAAATCATCTGTCTTGGTGGATGTGGTCCCCTCAAGTCCATCAAGGCAGACCCTTTATTCCTCCCTCCCCGGTCGCCACGGTCACATCGGACGCCTCCCTGTTCGGGTGGGGGGGGGCATTTTCAGGGCAGGACAGTCCATGGCACATGGCAACCTTTCGAATGCCACCTGCACATAAATGTCCTGGAGATGAGAGCAGTGCTTTTGACGTTGCAAGCCCTCCAAGACTCTCCTCCCCTGGGGACTATTGCAATCCGAATGGACAATATGTCCGTAGTGTGGTATATAAACAAGCAGGGCGGAACCAAGTCCTATCCCCTGTGTTGAGAAGCACTCAGACTTTGGCAATGGGTGATCTCTTCTCAACGGTTTCTGATAGCAACGCATATCCCCGGGAAGTCCAACATCATAGCGGACAGGTTGAGCAGAGCTATCCTCATGCCACATGAGTGGTGTCTCAAACAATCTGTGACGGAAGAGATTTTTCAGAAGTGGGGCCTTCCTTGCTGCAATCTTTTTGCTACACCTCAAAACAGCAAATGCCCCGACTTCTTCACCCTCTTCCCCCTTCCAGGGCCATCCCCCCAGAGACGCTCTAGTCCACGATTGGCCTCGGGGACTTCTTTACGCCTTTCCACCCCTTCCGTTAATATCACAGGTAATTCAGAAAACAACCGCCTTGAGAGCCAAGATGATTCTCATTGCCCCTTATTGGCCTCGACAGATATGGTTTCCGTTCCTGCATCGTTATCTCTTGGAGCAGCCTTGGCATCTGGATCCAGTGCCAGATCTTTTGGCCCATCAGTCGGGGCAGCTGCACCAATCCCTCCATTCTCTCAACCTCACTGCTTGGTTGCTCCACTTCTGTCCCTAGCCAGGCTTCCTATGATTTCAAATCCCGTCCGGGATATTATAGTAGCTTCCCTTAAATCTTCCACCAGAAGGATCTACACTAGTAAATGGCAACGTTTTTTCTTCTGGGAAAAGGCTAGAAATATAGATCCGTTCACTGCTCCAATTCACTCATTTCAAATTTTCACATAGGTCTGTCGGACTGCAGCATCATGTCCCATAAGCTTTGCAAAGCATTCATTAGAGGTGTCTTTTTACTCAAACCCCCAATCAAAGATCCTCCACCACAGTGGGATCTAAACTTAGTTTTAACATCCTTGATTCTACCTCCCTTTGAACCTGCGGCTTCCTGTTCATTGAAATTACTTTCCTGGAAAACACTCTTCCTGGTCGCTGTTACATCTGCTAGGAGAGTATCTGAACTTCATGCCCTCTGCATTCGTCCTCCTTACTTAGTCTTCCACAAAGACAGAGTTTCTCTAAG